>NC_092337.1:69118750-69422500 GCF_046630445.1 Rutidosis leptorrhynchoides
TAGACAACCCAATATTTTAAGAGACCTACCCGGAGACATGATTGATGAAATCTTGTCTAGAGTCGGTCAGAATTCTTCGGCACAACTATTTAAGGCGAGATCAGTTTGTAAGACATTCGAAGAACGTTCCAAGAATGCCTTGGTTTATAAAAGGCTTTCGTTCGAAAGATGGGGGATATCACATTGGGAAATCCATAAGTTACGATGTGTTTACTTTGACGCATATATTGCGGGGAACCCAAATGCTATTTTACGCAATGGGTTAAGAAATTATTTTGACTCAATATATCCGAATATTGGACTTCGTGATTTAGAAAAAGTAGATAACATGCAACATAAAGAAGCATGTCATGCTTACGGATTAGTAATGTTCGCTTCTCACCAAAGTGAGAACAAGAACATCGGGCTACAACTATTAAACAAAACGTTCCCACAAGTGACGGAGTCGGTAATTGGGGTAAGAAATGAGGTTTTTAGATTGTTACGGGACTGTTGGATATTACGTAACCCTCGTACCTTTGACGACGTTACAACACGCTGTCTTATCAACGGCCATAACGGTTATGTTCCACAAGACCAAGGATGGGAAGTAATCCTAGTAAAACCAGAATGCATGACTTGTTTCTGGACGTATGAATTACGTGTCTTTATTGCCTTTGCTGAACGACTTGTGTACTAGCTAGAATTATCTTCACAACCATCTTGTATCAAATTTATTGTGTGCTATATTTCATGCTATATGTAAAATAAGCGGTATTGTAAGTTTGTAAAATATTTTGTAAAAGTTTGAACGCGAAATATTATTATAATCAGTTTTTTATATAGAATTGTAGTAGTTGAATTGTATATTAGCTACTAAGTATGAACTTAACGGGTAGGTACTACCCGAATTTAAACTTATAAAACGCTAATATGAAGAAAAAGCTTTTATAAATGAGTTCATATTATGCTACGAAATACTATTAACCACTCTTAATATTCTGTATGATTAACTTGTTCCATTTGACTATTTTGAAGGAAATGGCACCGACTACTCGACACACCGTGAATATGAATGAAGAGGAATTCCGTACTTTTCTAGCTTCAAACATAGCCGCAGTACAGGCTGCGCTACATGCCAACAATAACCTTGGATCTAGCAGTACAGGAAATCGTGTAGGATGCACCTACAAAGAATTCACTGCCTGCAAACCTTTAGAATTTGATGGAACCGAAGGACCGATCGGATTGAAACGGTGGACCGAGAAGGTCGAATCGGTGTTTGCCATAAGTAAGTGTACTGAAGAGGACAAAGTGAAGTACGCTACGCATACCTTCACAGGTTCTGCGTTAACATGGTGGAATACCTATCTAGAGCAAGTACGACAAGACGATGCGTGCACACTACCATGGTCAGCATTCAAGCACTTGATGAACGAGAAGTACCGTCCCAGAACCGAGGTCAATAAGCTCAAGACAGAACTTAGAGGGTTACGAACCCAAGGATTTGATATTACCACGTACGAAAGATGATTCACAGAATTGTGCCTATTGTGTCCGGGAGCATTCGAAGATGAGGAAGAGAAGATCGACGCGTTTGTGAAAGGATTACCGGAAAGAATCCAAGAAGATATAAGTTCACACGAGCCCGCCTCCATACAACAGGCATGTAGAATGGCTCACAAACTAGTGAACCAGATTGAAGAAAGAATTAAAGAACAGACTGCTGAAGAGGCCAATGTGAAGCAAGTCAAAAGAAAGTGGGAGGAAAACGGTGATAAGAATCACCAAAACAACAACAACAGCAATTACAACAATAATCGCAACAATTATCCCAACAATCGCAACATCAATCGCAACTACAACAAACGGCCCAACAACAACAACAACAATAACAAAAACAACAACAGCAACTACAACAATCATCCCAACAATAATAATAACCGCAACAACAACAACAATCAGAAGCAGCTATGCCAAAGGTGTGAAAAGTATCACTCGGGGTTCTGCACCAAATTTTGCAACAAGTGTAAAAGAAATGGTTATAGCGCGGCAAAGTGTGAGGTCTATGGACCAGGGGTTAATAGAACGAAAGGAACAAATGGTGTCGGAACGAGTAATGGCGGAGCAAGTAGTGTCGGAGCAAGTTATGCCAATGTAGTTTGTTATAAATGTGGAAAACCGGGCCACATTATTAGAAATTGCCCGAACCAGGAGAACACGAATGGACAAGGCCGCGAAAGAGTTTTCAATATTAATGCGGCAGAGGCACAGGAAGACCCGGAGCTTGTTACGGGTACGTTTCTTATTGACAATAAATCTTCTTACGTTTTATTTGATTCGGGTGCGGATAGAAGCTATATGAGTAGAGATTTTTGTGCTAAATTAAGTTATCCATTGACGCCTTTGGATAGTAAATTTTTACTCGAATTAGCAAATGGTAAATTAATTTCAGCAGATAATATATGTCGGAATCGAGAAATTAAACTGGTTAGCGAAACATTTAAGATTGATTTGATACCAGTAGAGTTAGGGAGTTTTGATGTGATAATCGGTATGGACTGGTTGAAAGAAGTGAAAGCAGAGATCATTTGTTACAAAAATGCAATTCGCATTATACGAGAAAAAGGAAAACCCTTAATGGTGTACGGAGAAAAGGGCAACACGAAGCTACATCTTATTAGTAGTTTGAAGGCACAAAAACTAATAAGAAAAGGTTGCTATGCTGTTCTAGCACACGTCGAGAAAGTACAATCTGAAGAAAAGAGCATCAATGATGTTCCCATTGCAAAAGAATTTCCCGATGTATTTCCGAAAGAATTACCGGGATTACCCCCACATCGATCTGTTGAATTTCAAATAGATCTTGTACCAGGAGCTGCACCAATAGCTCGTGCTCCTTACAGACTCGCACCCAGCGAGATGAAAGAACTGCAAAGCCAATTACAAGAACTTTTAGAGCGTGGTTTCATTCGACCAAGCACATCACCGTAGGGAGCTCCTGTTTTGTTTGTCAAGAAGAAAGATGGTATATTCAGGTTGTGTATCGACTACCGAGAGTTGAACAAACTTACCATCAAGAACCGCTACCCACTACCGAGAATCGACGACTTATTTGATCAACTACAATGCTTGTCTGTTTATTCAAAGATTGACTTACGTTCCGGGTATCATCAAATGCGGGTGAAAGAAGATGATATTCCAAAGACTGCTTTCAGAACACGTTACGGTCATTACGAGTTTATGGTCATGCCGTTTGGTTTAACTAATGCACCAGCTGTGTTCATGGACCTTATGAACCGAGTGTGTGGACCATACCTTGACAAGTTTGTCATTGTTTTCATTGATGACATACTTATTTACTCAAAGAATGACTAAGAACACGGTGAACATTTGAGAAAGGTGTTAGAAGTATTGAGGAAGGAAGAATTGTACGCTAAGTTTTCAAAGTGTGCATTTTGGTTGGAAGAAGTTCAATTCCTCGGTCACATAGTGAACAAAGAAGGTATTAAGGTGGATCCGGCAAAGATAGAAACTGTTGAAAAGTGGGAAACCCCGAAAACTCCGAAACACATACGCCAGTTTTTAGGACTAGCTGGTTACTACAGAAGGTTCATCCAAGACTTTTTCAGAATAGCAAAACCCTTAACTGCATTAACGCATAAAGGGAAGAAATTTGAATGGAATGATGAACAAGAGAAAGCGTTTCAGTTATTGAAGAAAAAGCTAACTACGGCACCTATATTGTCATTGCCTGAAGGGAATGATGATTTTGTGATTTATTGTGACGCATCAAAGCAAGGTCTCGGTTGTGTATTAATGCAACGAACGAAGGTGATTGCTTATGCGTCTAGACAATTGAAGATTCACGAACAAAATTATACGACGCATGATTTGGAATTAGGCGCGGTTGTTTTTGCATTAAAGACTTGGAGGCACTACTTATATGGGGTCAAAAGTATTATATATACCGACCACAAAAGTCTTCAACACATATTTAATCAGAAACAACTGAATATGAGGCAGCGTAGGTGGATTGAATTATTGAATGATTACGACTTTGAGATTCGTTACCACCCGGGGAAGGCAAATGTGGTAGCCGATGCCTTGAGCAGGAAGGACAGAGAACCCATTCGAGTAAAATCTATGAATATAATGATTCATAATAACCTTACTACTCAAATAAAGGAGGCGCAACAAGGAGTTTTAAAAGAGAGAAATTTAAAGGATGAAATACCCAAAGGATCAGAGAAGCATCTTAATATTCGGGAAGACGGAACCCGGTATAGGGCTGAAAGGATTTGGGTACCAAAATTTGGAGATATGAGAGAAATGGTACTTAGAGAAGCTTATAAAACCAGATACTCAATACATCCTGGAACGGGGAAGATGTACAAGGATCTCAAGAAACATTTTTGGTGGCCGGGTATGAAAGCCTATGTTGCTAAATACGTAGGAGAATGTTTGACGTGTTCTAAGGTCAAAGTTGAGCATCAGAAACCATCAGGTCTACTTCAACAACCCGAAATCCCGGAATGGAAATGGGAAAACATTACCATGGATTTCATCACTAAATTGCCAAGGACTGCAAGTGGTTTTGATACTATTTGGGTAATAGTTGATCGTCTCACCAAATCAGCACACTTCCTGCCAATAAGAGAAGATGACAAGATGGAGAAGTTAGCACGACTGTATTTGAAGGAAGTCGTCTCCAGACATGGAATACCAATCTCTATTATCTCTGATAGGGATGGCAGATTTATTTCAAGATTCTGGCAGACATTACAGCAAGCATTAGGAACTCGTCTAGACATGAGTACTGCCTATCATCCACAAACTGATGGGCAGAGCGAAAGGACGATACAAACGCGTGAAGACATGCTACGAGCATGTGTTATTGATTTCGGAAACAGTTGGGATCGACATCTACCGTTAGTAGAATTTTCCTACAACAACAGCTACCATTCAAGCATTGAGATGGTGCCGTTTGAAGCACTTTATGGTAGAAAGTGCAGGTCTTCGATTTGTTGGAGTGAAGTGGGGGATAGACAGATTACGGGTCCGGAGATTATATAAGAAACTACCGAGAAGATCATCCAAATTCAACAACGGTTGAAAACCGCCCAAAGTCGACAAAAGAGCTACGCTGACATTAAAAGAAAAGATATAGAATTTGAAATTGGAGAGATGGTCATGCTTAAAGTTGCACCTTGGAAAGGCGTTGTTCGATTTGGTAAACGAGGGAAATTAAATCCAAGGTATATTGGACCATTCAAGATTATTGATCGTGTCTTGAGTTACCTCAACAACTCGCGGCTGTACATAACACTTTCCACATCTTGAATTTGAAGAAATGTTTTGCTAAAGAAGATCTCACTATTCCGTTAGATGAAATCCAAATCAACGAAAAACTTCAATTTATCGAAGAACCCGTCGAAATAATGGATCGTGAGGTTAAAAGACTTAAGCAAAACAAGATACCAATTGTTAAGGTTCGATGGAATGCTCGTAGAGGACTCGAGTTCACCTGGGAACAAGAAGATCAGATGAAGAAGAAATACCCGCATTTATTTCCAGAAGATACGTCAACACCTCCAACTGCTTAAAATTTCGGGACGAAATTTATTTAACGGGTAGGTACTGTAGTGACCCAAACTTTTCCATGTTTATATATATATTAAATGAAATTGTTATTTACATGATTAAGTGTTTCCAACATGTTAAGCAATCAAACTTGTTAAGACTTGATTAACTGAAACATGTTTCATATAGACAATTGACCACCCAAGTTGACCGGTGATTCACGAACGTTAAAACTTGTAAAAACTATATGATGACATATATATATATATATATATATATATATATATATATATATATATATATATATATATATATATATATATATATATATATATATATATATATATATATATATATATATATATATATATATATATATATATAGTTAACATGATACTATGATAAGTAAACATATCATTAAGTATATTAACAATGAACTACATATGTAAAAACAAGACTACTAACTTAATGATTTTTAAACGAGACATATATGTAACGATTATCGTTGTAAAGACATTTAATGTATATATATCATATTAAGAGATATTCATACATGATAATATCATGATAATATAATAATTTAAAATCTCATTTTATATTATAAACATTGGGTTAACAACATTTAACAAGATCGTTAACCTAAAGGTTTCAAAACAACACTTACATGTAACGACTAACGATGACTTAACGACTCAGTTAAAATGTATATAAATGTAGTGTTTTAATATGTATTTATACACTTTTGAAAGACTTCAATACACTTATCAAAATACTTCTACTTAACAAAAATGCTTACAATTACATCCTCGTTCAGTTTCATCAACAATTCTACTCGTATGCACCCGTATTCGTACTCGTACAATACACAGCTTTTAGATGTATGTACTATTGGTATATACACTCCAATGATCAGCTCTTAGCAGCCCATGTGAGTCACCTAACACATGTGGGAACCATCATTTGGCAACTAGCATGAAATATCTCATAAAATTACAAAAATATGAGTAATCATTCATGACTTATTTACATGAAAACAAAATTACATATCCTTTATATCTAATCCATACACCAGCGACCAAAAACACCTACAAACACTTTCATTCTTCAATTTTATTCATCTAATTGATCTCTCTCAAGTTCTATCTTCAAGTTCTAAGTGTTCTTCATATATTCTACAAGTTCTAGTTACATAAAATCAAGAATACTTTCAAGTTTGCTAGCTCACTTCCAATCTTGTAAGGTGATCATCCAACCTCAAGAAATCCTTGTTTCTTACAGTAGGTTATCATTCTAATACAAGGTAATAATCATATTCAAACTTTGGTTCAATTTCTATAACTATAACAATCTTATTTCAAGTGATGATCTTACTTGAACTTGTTTTCGTGTCATGATTCTGCTTCAAGAACTTCGAGCCATCCAAGGATCCGTTGAAGCTAGATCCATTTTTCTCTTTTCCAGTAGGTTTATCCAAGGAACT
The DNA here is from genome assembly GCF_046630445.1 of Rutidosis leptorrhynchoides. NCBI lineage: Eukaryota > Viridiplantae > Streptophyta > Magnoliopsida > Asterales > Asteraceae > Rutidosis > Rutidosis leptorrhynchoides. Next base: position 69,125,793 of record NC_092337.1, read on the forward strand.
TAAGGTAGTAATGATGTTCATAACATCATTCGATTCATACATATAAAGCTATCTTATTCGAAGGTTTAAACTTGTAATCACTAGAACATAGTTTAGTTAATTCTAAACTTGTTCGCAAACAAAAGTTAATCCTTCTAACTTGACTTTTAAAATCAACTAAACACATGTTCTATATCTATATGATATGCTAACTTAATGATTTAAAACCTGAAAACACGAAAAACACCGTAAAACCGGATTTACGCCGTCGTAGTAACACCGCGGGCTGTTTTGGGTTAGTTAATTAAAAACTATGATAAACTTTGATTTAAAAGTTGTTATTCTGAGAAAATGATTTTTATTATGAACATGAAACTATATCCAAAAATTATGGTTAAACTCAAAGTGAAAGTATGTTTTCTAAAATGGTCATCTAGACGTCGTTCTTTCGACTGAAATGACTACCTTTACAAAAATGACTTGTAACTTATTTTTTCGACTATAAACCTATACTTTTTCTGTTTAGATTCATAAAATAGAGTTCAATATGAAACCATAGCAATTTTATTCACTCAAAACGGATTTAAAATGAAGAAGTTATGGGTAAAACAAGATTGGATAATTTTTCTCATTTTAGCTACGTGAAAATTGGTAACAAATCTATTCCAACCATAACTTAATCAACTTGTATTGTATATTATGTAATCTTGAGATACCATAGACACGTATACAATGTTTCGACCTATCATGTCGACACATCTATATATATTTCAGAACAACCATAGACACTCTATATGTGAATGTTGGAGTTAGCTATACAGGGTTGAGGTTGATTCCAAAATATATATAGTTTGAGTTGTGATCAATACTGAGATATGTGATGACCAGGGAACTTCCGACCAAATTTAAACTTAATCTTTATATGTTTCCGACACGATAAGCAAAGTCTGTTAAACTGAATATCAAAAACTTTGAACTGTGCTCATGTATACATTTGACCTTTGACTAATCCCGACGATTCACGAACAATTGTTGTTAATAAATATATATATAAATGTAAATTTATGTGTATAAATAATAATGTGAAATAATAAAATATGTAATACAACTTAATGATATAGTTATTATACTAATAATATTATGACTAGTTTCATTAATATTAAAATATGTATTAGTAATTACTATTTCTCAATATATAATATATAGATATGAAGTGTGTTAATTATAAATTGTTATAATATTATTATTACTAATATTAGTATTAACATTAATAAAATTAGTATTATTATTATAGTTATTATACTTATTATTATTATTATTATTATAATTATAATTCTTATAGATATTATTATTATAAAAAAAATATTATTATAAATATTATTTATTATTGACAATATTAAGAGTAGTAGTATTATTATAACTATATTTATTAATTATTAAGATTAATTATATCATATAGACTCATACGTATTATATACACAGAATATTATATATAGGTATATATATACAAACAGATAAATATTAGTACGCAGATTTATATATTAAGAATCAGTTTGGGTTCATATATACAGATTCATATGTATCATAAACAGATAATTATATAAACATTGTTAAATACAAAATACATACAATTATGACTGTATTCTGTTTTCCATTGTTGTTAATCTGTAGGTAATTTGTTCTTTTCTCATAAATCGTACCAATTAGGAATTTCATCAACAAGAACCAAACAAAATCTGTTAACATCAAGTATTCTTTTCTTTATTTTATGTCTGACAGAATAAATGTTGTCGAGTAAATCAAACAATAAGACAAGGGGTCAATTTAGTTGAAATTACATCTGTTAAACTTTATTAATACACTAACAATGTAAATCGATTGATTACAGCAGAAATCAAACTCAACAACTCCACTTCTCCTTCTCCCACATTTTCTTACTATATTAAACACTTATTTTTTCCGGCCAAATGTTGTCTACCAATCCATTCGACCTCCTTCTCTTTCTCTGGTTCGAACCCACCCATCAACCATCTAACAAAGTTACAACGGACACTCTTGTAATCACCTCAAAAAAACCAAATCATTCAGTTGTTATTGTTGCACGATTAAACTATGAACACTCGTTACCACCATTCTTCATCCATCAAACCAACACCCTTGTATACTTCAAACCATCCCCACCATCAATCCATAAACATCTAAGATTTGCTTTTGTGCTACTGTATTGCCATTAGGAAACCTCCATAAACCGAACCAAACCAAGTTGCCACGTCTTGTGTTGCTGCTATTACTAGCTATAAACACCACCTCAATACACCTCAAATTGTCACCCAAACTCAAGTTAAACTATTGTAACTTCGATTTTGTTTTTCTATTCCAGCTAGTAACCGACACCACAACATACTTCTCATTTTGATAATTGCAGCTATTTTTTTTATATATTCATTAAACCCCTACATGATATAAGAGATATATATATATATATAAAGTATTGATTAAAGGTAGACACAAGTGGAATAGGTTATGAACGTACCTAATTATTTAATTACTTTACAACTCATCTCAAAGGTGCAAGTGGGACAACAGAACTAGTGGTCGACATCTTTTGGGTTCGAGTTATGGTGATGTCGAGACTGATGAAAGTATAATTATGAGGTCACGATGAGATATCGATGATGGAGTAATGGAACTAGGAGGAGATGACTTTGAACTATGAGGTTAAAAATATTGATGGCTGCTGCGATATTTTTTTTATTCATAATCATCCACCGAAGCTTTAAATTTTTTTTTTTTTTGTTTAAACTCAATCTGTTAAACCCTTGGGCTAGTATCGAACTGCTTCAATTGGGTTTATCTGGCTATCGGGCTTCATTAAGATTCAGGAATTTGATGTTGGGCCGTATGTGAGTTAGCCATTGGGCCGAATGTGAATTGCTGTTGGCTACGGATTAATACGGTATGTATACATATACTATCTGTTTTAAATCAGAAAAATATGATACAGCAGAATGGTTGAGTGTGTTGAGGAGTAAGCTAGAGGTCGTGGGTTCAATTCCGGGCAGTGACAGTTTTGTTTATTTTTGAAGCTTATTAACTCTTTTAAGGTAGTGTTATTGTTATTGTTATTGTTATTGTTATTTTTATTGTTATTGTTATTATTATTATTATAATTTTTCTAACATTATTATAATTTTAACAAACAAATAATATTTATATAAAAAAATATATTTCTACATGTATCATAATTATATTAGTATTACATATTGTTTTAAATCATAAAATATTAATTAAATTACATATGATGGATAAACATATTTTAATATAATCAAATATATAAATATTAATTATTTATCTAAAATATATAAAATAGTTATAGCTAAATTATTTATTAATATCACAAACAAATTATTAAGTATATTAAAAATAATATATATATATACTTACCTAATTGTTATTATAGGTTTTAATATATATACAAATGATATAGGTTCGTGAATCCGAGGCCAACCCTGCATTTTTCAATGTCGTCATATGTATTTTTACTACAAAATACAGTATTGTGAGTTTCATTTGCTCCCTTTTACTCTTTACATTTTTTTGGGGCTGAGAATACATGCAAATGTTTTATTAAATGTTTTACAATAATTAAATGTGTGAGTTTCATTAATCCCTTTTTAAATGCTTTCGCAATATATATTTTTGGGACTGAGAATGCATGCGCTGTTTTTATAACTGTTTACGAAATAGACACGAGTAAATGAAACTACATTCTATGGTTGAATTATCGAAATCGAATATGCCCCTTTTTATTAAGTCTGGTAATCTAAGAATTAGGGAACAGACACCCTAATTGACGCGAACTCTAAAGATAGATCTATCGGGCCCAACAAGCCCCATCCAAAGTACCGGATGCTTTAGTACTTCGAAATTTATATCATGTCCGAAGGAGGATCCCGGAATGATGGGGATATTCTTATATGCATATTGTGAATGTTGGTTACCAGGTGTTCAATCCATATGAATGATATTTTTGTCTCTATGCATGGGACGTATGTTTATGAGAAATGGAAATATGAAATCTTGTGGTCTATTAAAATGATGGAAATGATTATTTATGTTAAACTAACGAACTCACCAACCTTTTGGTTGACACTTTAAAGCATGTTTATTCTCAGGTACGAAAGAAATCTTCCGCTGTGCATTTGCTCATATTAGAGATATTACTTGGAGTCATTCATGACATATTTCAAAAGATGTTGCATTCGAGTCGTTGAGTTCATCAAGATTATTATTAAGTCAATTATATTTGGATATATTATGAAATGCTTTACATGCCTGTCAATTGTCGATGTAACGAAAGTTTGTCTTTTAAAAACGAATGCAATGTTTGTAAAATTTATCATATAGAGGTCAATTACCTCGCGATGTAATCAACTGTTGTGAATCGTTTGTAATCGATATGGACTTCGTCCGGATGGATTAGGACGGGTCCTTTCAAGATACGTATACACTGGGTCTTGGATTGATTCAAGATAATATTTATCGATTTATTTCTGTACATCTAACTGTGGACAACTAGTTGTAGGTTACTAACGAGGACAGCTGACTTAATAAACTTAAAACATCAAAATATATTAAAAGTGTTGTAAATATATTTTGAACATACTTTGATATATATGTATATATTGTTATAGGTTCGTGAATCAACCAGTGGCCAAGTCTTACTTCCCGACGAAGTAAAAATCTGTGAAAGTGAGTTATAGTCCCACTTTTAAAATGTAATATTTTTGGGATGAGAATACATGCAGGTTTTATAAATGATTTACAAAATAGACACAAGTACGTGAAACTACATTCTATGGTTGAATTATCGAAATCGAATATGCCCCTTTTTATTAAGTCTGGTAATCTAAGAATTAGGGAACAGACACCCTAATTTATGCGAATCCTAAAGATAGATCTATTGGGCCTAACAAACCCCATCCAAAGTACCGGATGCTTTAGTACTTCGAAATTTATATCATATCCGAAGGGTGTCCCGGAATGATGGGGATATTCTTATATATGCATCTTGTTAATGTCGGTTACCAGGTGTTCACCATATGAATGATTTTTATCTCTATGTATGGGATGTGTATTGAAATATGAAATCTTGTGGTCTATTATTATGATTTGATATATATAGGTTAAACCTATAACTCACCAACATTTTTGTTGACGTTTTAAGCATGTTTATTCTCAGGTGATTATTAAGAGCTTCCGCTGTCGCACACTTAAATAAGGACGAGATTTGGAGTCCATGCTTGTATGATATTGTGTAAAAACTGCATTCAAGAAACTTATTTTGTTGCAACATATTTGTATTGTAAACCATTATGTAATGGTCGTGTGTAAACAGGATATTTTAGATTATCATTATTTGATAATCTACGTAAAGCTTTTTAAACCTTTATTGATGAAATAAAGGTTATGGTTTGTTTTAAAATGAATGCAGTCTTTGAAAAACGTCTCATATAGAGGTCAAAACCTCGCAACGAAATCAATTAATATGGAACGTTTTTAATCAATAAGAACGGGACATTTCACCACTAGACTGCCGACAGTTATCTCGGGTATATATCGTGTCCATTGCTAAACAGTTACGGAATAAAAGTGTTCCTAAAAATCCCAAATTTTTAGATTAAACATATTTAATTATTTCACTCATTACCTGTTTGAAACCAGATCAAAAAGGTTCAATAATTATTTATTTTATGTTCCAATTTATATGTACGGAGTACTAATATTTAAACTTAAAAATGTAAAAATATTTTTAACAAATCTAAAATTTTCGTAATCAATTTACAGCCCAACTTTTATCTTAATCATTCATGAACTCGTTTTATATCTATATTAAAACTAACGAAACGTCAACCGAGCGTCACTGACGTTTACTAATTAGACTCGAAATCATTCATTTTCCATTTACTCTCTCTCTCTATATATAATCACTTTTAAATAACGAGTTTATCACATAAATATATATCATATATGTAAATAGTTACAAATAGATTTAATATTTTTATATATATTTACAAGTAATATTTATATAAATATAAATATCTATATATATATATATATTTAATAACATAGTTTTTATTACTTCGCATATCATTTTACATATTTATTTCCTACAATTAAATCAAATATTATATCAAATAATATTTAAATTATTATTATATATATATATATATATATATATATATATATATATATATATATATATATATATATGTATCTATTTACAAATAGTTGTTCGTGAATCGTCGGGAACAGTCGGAGGTCAATTGAATATATGAACAGTTCAAAATTCTTGAGACTCAACCTAACAGACTTTTCTTATCGTGTCAAAAATATTACATCGTATCGAGAGTTTGGTTTAAAATTAGTCGAAATTTTTGCGGGTCGTGACACAAAACTTTTGACATGCAGACACAGTCGAAGTCCAGACTCACTAATGCATCTAAACAACTATCAGTTAGACACACTAATGTAAGACCTGGTTCGCTAAGACCACCGCTCTGATACCACCTGTAGTGACCCGTCCTAAACCATCTGGACGAAGTCTTCAATAGCTGGTCCTATTGCGAGGTTCTGACCTCTATATGCCCTGAATGACTCCATGTAATATGAGTAAATGCACAGCAGAAGGTTTCTTTCATACCTGAGAATAAACATGATTTAAAGTGTCAACCAAAAGGTTGGTGAGTTCATAAGTTTATCATAAAATAATAAAATTCATCATTTTGATAGACCACAAGATTTAAATGCTGCATGGTACAAATGGGCCCGAATCCTATACCCACCTGTAATGTACATGCGATATCTTTTAAATACAGTACACCTTTCTCGTGTACGAAATCATTTTTTCATAAATCATAGTAAACGTACACATATCTCGTGCACAAAAATAACATACACATAACCTGTGTATAAAATCATTCTCTCGATACATAACATTCATATCAATTGGTGGCAATTATCATGTCCACATAATTCAATGGTGGCAATTATCATGTCCACATAATTTAACAGTGACAATTATTATGTCCACATAATTCAACGGTGACAATTATCATATCCACATAATTCAATAATAATCCGCAGAACTTCTGTCTGCATAATAATTCTTTCGAGAAATATTTTGCTTGTGTCTATCTCGTCTAACATTTATAAAAGCATTTCATGTATTCGCAGTTCAAAATATATTTCAAAAGTATTTAATAAAGTAGTTGTAAAAATAGCGCATGTATTCTCAGTCCCAAAATGTAAAGAGTAAAAGGGAATCAAATAAACTCACGCAAATAAATATTGTAAAACAGTTAATAAAGCATTTGCATGTATTCTCAGCCCAAAAATGTAATGAGTAAAAAGGGAGCAAATGAACTCACCATACTGTATTTTGTAGTAAAAATACATATGATGTCATTTAATAGATGTAGGGTTGACCTCGGATTCACGAACCTATATCATGTATATATATATTAACACATAAAATGGTAATCGAATAAATTCATATATCATATCATAATTTATATGTTATATAGTTTTAAGTTGTATATATATATTTAATGTAATTAATATTTATATAGTTTTATTAATGTATATGTGTATATATGATTAGTATTTATAAAAAAATTCATAATTTGTTATATTATATAGGTTTATATGATTAGTATTTATTTGGTAAAATAATAGTAATATTTATAACTAAAATAAAGTTTGTATCTTGTTATGATAATAATAATAATAATGTTAAAAATATAAGTAATGTTAATAATAATAATAATAATAATAATAATAATAATAATAATAATAATAATAATAATAATAATAATAATAATAATAATAATAATAATAATAATAATAATAATAATAATGATACTTCTAATAATAATAATAAGTTTAATGAAAAGATAAGTTTATTAATAATAATGTTTTTAGTAATAATGATGATAAATATTCTAATAATACTAATAATAATAATAATAATAATAATAATAATAATAATAATAATAATAATAATAATAATAATAATAATAATAATAATAATAATAATAATAATAATAATAATAATAATAATAATAATAATAATAATAATAATAATAATAATAATAATAGTAGTAATAAAAAACAATAATAATGATAAAAATAAAAGTACTACCTTAAAGAATAAGTTTCCTAAAAAGAATTGCTAGAGACCGGGCTCGAACCCCTAACCTCTCACTTATCGCTAACACCCCACTAACCATTGATCTGCCATTTCTATCTTTCTTATAAAATGAAAATTCAATTTATATTTAACTTGTTTTATCTAGTTTCTAATTTCTTCTTCTATCTAAACTAGAAATCCAAATCATCATCATCAACTTAGCGATATGATCATAATCATCTTCAATATCATATGTCATTATCTCCACGTTCATCATCACATCATCATTACCATCGAAAATCAATAGCAACCCATGAACAATTACTTATGATAATTGTTATAGACCCGACCAAAAAATATATGGATCATCTTGGTCCAACAATACAAGTCAGACCCGAAATTTAAAGCCCAAAAGTAATTAAATCAAAATTGACCCAATAACAGACTCGGTATTCTTCCTGTTTGCATACCATAGTCCAATTAGTCAAGTTAATTCCTTGGTGTAATGCTTCCATCATTAGCATCTAACAACTCGTCACCATCATACCAAATCAAATACCCCGCAACACCTCAGCGTCGGTCACCATGTACGTTTCACTCTCTTCATCATACATCACTGTTTGCTGTATTAGAACCGAAACGACAGCAGCGAACAAATCCCAATAATTTCGGTTCTTTAGACATCAAAATCACAATTACTTTATTATTACCCTTATTAATCTATATCTATATTTTGTATAAAAAATGAACTTTATAGACTTTCATTAGCTTGTTTCGTTGGACTACCTTTACACTTGTTATTCCATTATCAATATACACAGCTAATCATCACTTTCATTACCAACTTTCATTATTAGCTTTCATGGTCACTATCATCATATGCTTTATCTTATTCATTTTCCCAACCTACTATCAATACTCATCATTACACGATACCTCATATATCACATAACTTCATCGTCTTCTTGGTTATACATTGCAGCGAATTAGTAGTCTAAATCTTCGGTTGTCGAACAGAAAAAGGAATAGAGGATAGAAGGTGACGGTTGGGTGTAAAATAGAAATGGAACAGGATCAAGTAATGTGGCGGGGATGATGGTGCATTTGTTTTCGGTTAAAGGTGGTGAAGTGGAGGAGGTCATGGAGTTTGACAAAAAGATAAAGAAGCAAAAAAATAACACGCGGTGATGGTTTGATGTTGTTGAAGGTTGTGGTGTTTTGTAACTGTTTCAGCAAAAGAAAAATTGGTTTTCTTTAGGGTTTTGGGTCGTCCAACAATTAATCAAGAAGAAGGTTTACAGGTGGCGTTGAGTGGTGATTAAAAGATATGGAATAGATGGTTCGATGGTGGTTAAATAGATTGAAGAGAAAAGAGGAAAAGAAAAGGTGTGTGGAGGTTGATGGAATGGTAACGGTTGTGGTTCAAACGAGCAATAGGTACAGCAGTCTAAAAGGGGTGTTCGAGTCTGGTTACAACAGAAACGAAAAGTATTAACAATGTTCGTGATTCATGAAAGTCTTAATAATGGTTGTTCATCTAACCAAAAATCAAGAAGAGAGAAGTTGCAGGTGGTGATTTCGTAGTGGTGTAAAAAGTGGTGATCATGAGTTTTTGTTTAGAAGTTCATGATTAATAGTTATAGCATAAATCAATATTAGAAATTGATATTGTGAAGTCATTTGATATCATTTACAGCTGGAGTTGGTTGTTTTCTAGCACAATGGAAATCAACAGGTTAATATTCGCTTGGTACAGAATATATAAAAAAATATAAAAAGGGAATCAATGGTTAACAGAAATTTGGAGTCATATTAGTGTCTATTACTCTGATTTGTACAAACAGCATCAATTATCTATAGTTAGATAAGATTGCAATTGGATTCTGATCTTAAGTCAAGCTATACAATTTCTTTTTATGACTATTATTAATAATTAATATTTAATAATTATAATTATATTAATAATAATAATCTTAAATAAAAATAATACAGATTTCCTAATGTACAAATAATTGTATCTAATTCACAAATTTTAGAATTTAATCAGTACAATTATATTAAGGCTATTAATAATACTAATAATAATATTAATTATAATAATATTAATACTAATAGTAATAATAAAAGTAGTAAAAATAATATTTATTATAACATTTATATTTTAACTTACATTTTATATTATTAGCCATGTAGTATTTAATAATTACATTTATTAAATATTTAATAGCTTATACAATATTTATATATAGAAATTATATATGTATATATATATGTATATATATATATATATATATATATATATATATATATATATATATATATATATATATATATATATATATATCCATTCTAATATTCACTTAACTAGTTTGAATATTATTTTATCCATGTAGTTCTACTACTTAATTTGTATCTTGTTATTTTAATTTATTATATATATATGGATAAAATTAATTATATATGTAGTTCTAATATTATTTTAATTTATTATATATATACTTATACTTATATATATATACTTACATAGATGTATTTAAGTACAAACAATTGTTCGTGAATCGTCGGGAATTGTCAAAGGTCAAATGAATATATGAACATCGTTCCAAAATGTTCTAGACTCAACATTACAGACTTTGCTCATCGTGTCGGAAACATATAAAGATTAATTTTAAATTTGGTCGAAAATCTCCGGGTCATCACAGCAATAGTGTTAACTGTAGCAAATCACTGTAGCACGTCGTTTTCACTGTAGCACACTGTAGCACACTGTAGCAAAATACGGTTTCACTGTAGCAAATAGTGTTTTGCTGTAGCAATAGTGTTTTACTGTAGCAAAGTCATTTTACTGTAGCAAATAGTGTTTTACTGTAGGAAAGTCATTTTTACTTGTACATATATATATATATATATATATATATATATATATATATATATATATATATATATATATATATATATATATATATATATATATATATACACATACATATAATTGTTCATGAATCGTCGAGAGCAGTCAAATGTAATGAAACAGTTCTAAAATTTTGAGATTCAACTTCATAGACTTTGCTTATCGTGTCAGAAATGTTAAATCATTTAAAGATAAAGTTTAAATTTGGTCAAAAATTTCCGGGTTATCACACTCCATCACCTACACCATCACTCTCGATCATCTGTCACCACCCTAAAAATCCTACGGTTAACCACCATAACAACCACTCTTGTAAACGACCACTAATATAACAACCCTCATTTTTTGACTTCCGATTTTACTAAAATACCTAGAGTTGTTATATACGAATAAATTTAACGTTGACCGAATAAACGTACGCTTAAAATAAATAATATAATTATAAATATTATAAATAAGATTATGATATATAATATAACATAATTACATCAATGAATATATATATATATATATATATATATATATATATATATATATATATAATATTTATATTACTTTTGTTATTTAGTTAATAGAATATATAATTAACTAAATAATAAATAATATTATAACATTTATAAAACTAATAAAAACTATAAATTAATAATCATAAATTTTAATTTTTATAAAAACTAAATATAATAATAATTTTTATATAAAATTCCTATTTAATAATTAAACAAATATAGAAATAAAATGTTTAGAAATATATTAAACAATTTTTTTTTAGAATTTTATACAAAATAAAAATAAAAACTATATCTACTTTTAATAAATAAATACAAAAATACAAACTACTTTTTCTTTTAAGATTTACTTTTAATAAAAATACAAACTACTTTTCTTTTAAGATTTACTTTTAATAAAAATACAAACTACTTTTTCTTATTTTAACTTTTAAGATTTACTTTTAATAAAAATACAAACTACTTTTTCTTATTTTAACTTTTAAGATTTACTTTTAATAAAAATACAAACTACTTTTTCTTATTTTAACTTTTAAGATTTACTTTTAATAAAAATACAAACTACTTTTTCTTATTTTAACTTTTAAGATTTTAGTTTTAATAAAAATACAAACTACTTTTTCTTATTTTAACTTTTAAGATTTACTTTTAATAAAAATACAAAATACTTTTTCTTATTTTAACTTTTAAGATTTTACTTTTATAAAAATACAAACTACTTTTTCTTATTTTAACTTTTAAGATTTTACTTTTAATAAAAATACAAACTACTTTTTCTTATTTTAACTTTTAAGATTATTTTTAATAAAAATAAAAAATACTTTTTCTTATTTTAACTTTTAAGATTTACTTATTTTATTTTAATTTTTTTTTACCTAACATTTTCAACTATAAATACCACATACATTTCTCATTTCAAACTTACACCTTAATCTCTCATTTCTCTCTTAAGAACTACTTCTAGTTGATATCTCGGTCACTTACTTGCTTTACTTTCCTTTCTTGCGTGGAATACTTCAACTGCTATTTAAGGTGAGTTCATTTGCTCCCTTTTTAATTGCTTTTGCAATATATATTTTTGGGCTGAGAATACATGCGCTGTTTTATAAATGTTTTACGAAATAGGCACAAGTACTAAAACAAATTCTATGTGGGTTTAAACCAGAAATATACCCTTAGCTTGGTAACATTAAACTACTTGTCTATGTACGGTAGGCGCGAATCCTAAAGATAGATCTATTGGGCCTGACAACCCTATCCTGACTATGGGATGCTTTAGTACTTCGAGGTTTATATAACACACCTGATTCGGTGTACTTTCAGAGGGTAAAACATGAACGTTAAGGCTTGTTACCGGGTGCCTACAACTTATAGAATGCTTTTATACACTTGCTAGTGTACGGATATTTATGAAACTGAAATCTTGTGGCCTATTATTATAACGGAAATGATTGATTTTGATAAACTAATGAACTCACCAACCTTTTTGGTTGACACTTTAAGCATGTTTTGTCTTAGGTGACGAATAAGATGATTGCCATGATTGCTACCTGATGAATTGAATGCTGCTACATGGAGTCTTCATTTCATTACATTTACTTTGCATTAAGACTATTATTATTATTTCAGTTTAAGTTTGATGTAAAACTTTTAATGCTTCCGCTGTTTTATTAATAAATGTTTTATTCAAAACGTCTCATATAGAGTCGTTCTCGTATATACAACTGTGATTTGATATAATTAGTCACAAATACCCTAGGCCCTATTTTGGGGGTGTGATAGATTGGTATCAGAGCAGGTTGTTGTAGAGAACCAGGATTGCATTTTATGTGTGCCTTATACAAATAAGTACCTTAGCAATGTAGGACTACAACTTTCCTTGACCATAGTGCCTTTAATTGTTGCCTTTAATTGATAAATGCTACACTATACCTTAGAAACTATACTTAAATCTTAAGATTATAACATACACGATAATGTGAAATTACTCGAACGACAACGCTACTTAAGGCCTAGGGTGATCCTTGGTACCACTATGGGACGCTTGTGGATTTCGAATGCCAAACTTAGATTTTGGTCGAGAATTCCTGGGCCAACCGGTAACAATTGATCATTCAAGTGACTCGGCGGTGGCATAGATGTTTGGGTATGGTGCACAATATCAAACCTGACTATAGTGATCATACAACACTTAGTCACTTACGCACTTAATAAGTGGTGAACTTATTATGAACAACTCACTTAGTCATCTATCCTGGTTTTGTGTATTACATATGTATTACATGAAATATTATCCAAGATTTTTGAAAATCCTATAATTCTTACTCAAACGTATATAACTCCCTGTTATATCACGTACCTATATGCCTTATGCCTTTATGCATCGGTTTGTGAACCGGGAAATGTCATTGGGTTATCACAGTATACGAATTGAAAGTCTTTAATCGAAAGATTATTAGATTACATACTTATCATTTTATAATCTCGACACGTCATACTGCCATTATTTGAGTATAGACAAATCATATCTTAGCATATCTATTCCCAATAGACCTTGTCTAACACTTTTCCTAAATTTCCTCCGTAAATTACGGAAATCTTTCTGCTATATATACGTATTCAAGGAGATGAATATATCATTCAATATTCAACACCCATTTCATATCAAACCCTATTCCAAACACATAATATGGATTTCTCACCTGATTCCTCAAGTTCTTCTAGCTCCAAAGATAGCGTGACAGGAGCACACCCACCGATCAATTATATATATATATATATATATATATATATATATATATATATATATATATATATATGGGTTCGCGAAATACTCACCCTATGGAGAAATGAAGAAGATACTCCTTATCACGAGCCAAACTTACCACCAAACGTCGGAGTACTCGATCCACTTACCGGCGAACCTGTTCGCAATACCGTTTTCACTCTTTTTGCAAGGATTTTCCGCCTCGAAGGTCGACTCGATGTAACCAACGACAATATTCATCCTCTACTCCTGAATTCTAACCAGAAAGGGTTATTAGAAGAAGTTGGAAGACTTTGAACTAAATATCAAGAGTTGACAAACCTTACAGAGGAATGGGTAGAACAAATCCATAGACTCGAGCGTAAAGTAGAAACCTTGGAGGAAATAGTGCGCGATTTGGTAGCTAGGCTCACATTTACTAACCAAGTACCACAAGCAGCACCAACAGCAGCACCAGCACCTCCAGTACTATCAGCATCACCACCAACAGCATCAGCTTCACCAACAACAACATCAGCATCCCACGTCTCAACATCATAATCGGTACCTCAAACATCGACATCATACGCCCATAGATAATAAGGAATATTAGTAATAATGAGTTAAGATGTATTGACTCATTCTTCCTGAAGAATTATATATGTATACTTTATATATATATGGTTTGGAACAATAATAAATCTTTTCGTACTAAACTATTACGTGTGAATCTTAACTAGTATGTACTACTTGGTTAATTCATATCACTAATACGCTATGATGTACATCCTTCGTTAATGACTTAACAATCATTAATCACTGCTTCAGTACAATAAACTCCATTTCATAATAAACTAAGTGTATTATTCAAATGCATGTGTGATTTTACACTCCTATTTTCGATGTACTCGAAAATTTCTCGAAAACATCATTTGTGCCTTATGAATTTCACAAGAAATCCACGAGCATCAACATCATATACTGAGGAATATTAATAACAATGAACGATGAAGTATTGATTCATAACTTCATTAAAGAAATATTCCGCGACGATTATGTAATCTCTATAGTTTTGGAGATTATTTATTCTTGTTTCAACCGTAAATCAAATGAGTTTAATATTATATTAACTTATTAAATCCATAATTACATCTGAAGAAAATATATATGTATGTATATTTTCATAAAGATTGTATTTAAAAATTCTTTTGTACAAACTGTTGATTGTGAAAATATTTTAACGGGTAGGTAATACTCAAGAAATATCTAACATTCACATTAATATATTACATTGTACATTCTTCAAAATCCTTGAAAACATATCGGATTGATAATCAATGATTCAGATCAGTTAACCTTGAGAATGCTGATGAAGCAGCAAAAGCTGTAGATGGCCTTAATGATCAGAAGCTTGATAATAAAGAATTGTGTGTTGGAAAACCTCAAAAGAAAATCTGGTATTGAAAGATGGATTGAGCAAAACATGAAGGAGACCAAGGACAAATCCCAAGGACTAAACCTATAACCAAAGAATCTAGATGATTCGATTTCTGAAGGAAATCACAGAAGATCTTTTTACGCATTCTAAATCCTTACAGAAGAATTTCTTCATTATCCATCGATTTTAGAAATTCTAAAATATCATCGTATCTTTCGTTATAAATATCCTCGATATTTCTAAAGATATCTTCATAACGATTCTTGTCCGCAATTAATTATCTCTTTGCAATATCTTTATTACATCATAAAGGAAAACTGTTTAAGTTTCTTCTTCCGTAAAATTTAAATTCAAATTTTGAATGATTTGAAGTAGTGTTGAGAATTGAAGCATGAGTTAGTATAATATAATGACGTCAGGCCAACGTGATTATATTACAGTAAGTCATGCTAAATTTTTAATGGAAGATGATGATTCATAGACTTTATAATCATCATTTGCCATGTTACACGACTCTTACATTCTACTTAATCTTTGAACATATCAAGAAAATATATTTTTGATAGTTCTATCCTCAGTAATTCTGGTAATTTACCAAATCAAATCGTGATATTACGCTTAGAACAGTAGGTCCATTCAAAACTTCATACCTACAAATTCTGGACCATTACTCGCTTTACTTAGAGTCGAGAGGAGAATAAAAAGGCAAAGAGCTCCGACATATAAGGGAAAATATGTAGCTCGATAACGATATCGAAATTACAAACCGTGTATATCAATACGTATTGCAACGTAAAGACATGGGAGAATTAAAAACACTATAACCCCAAGGTAATAGTAGAAGAAAACAAATTCCTCTGGTGGTAAATGAAAAAGAAGAATGACTGAAATGATAGTCAGAAAATTATCCAGGATAAGAACTGGATGGAGCATTCTCACAATCTTTGGAAGTATGAATTGAGGAAGACAGTATAGAAGTGGTGAAGATAATGAAATGGAAGAAGCTAATTTATAGCAAAATTCCAAACACAGCAATTGAAGCAATTCACCTCATTTAATCAAAGAAAATTTCAAATTCCTTAATTACCGGAGAATCAAATCTTATAGATTACGAAGATTTCCTTTAATCCCTTGAATTCCGGAAATCAGTCGTGACTACGTCAAAAGTTAAGGCGAACATTTAATTTCTCATTCACTCTTTTACAATAGCTTCGTTTATACGCTTCCTATAATCAAATCGTTTTATCCATATTATTCAGTAGTGATAAAACTTTATTTTTTCAACTTATATTCATCATTACAATATTCTTGTTGTAAACAATGATGATCTCTATCAAACTTCATGACTATAATTTTCATGAACTACTCTCTATTTTTTTTCTACCCTAATATTGTGACATAAACACTCAAAGTTTTAAATAAGCTCAATACTATTCATAACACATTTCATGTGTTCAGTTTACTAAAATGCTCGTATAACACCATCATCCCTTTTGAGGATAACCTAGTCAAATGACACTCTTATTAATCCTTTAGATAATGTAACGACCCGGAAATTTCCGACCAAATTTAAACCCTAATCTTTATATGTTTCCGACACGATAAGCAAAATCTATAATGCTGAGTCTAGAAAGTTTGAAATATATGTTCATATAATCAATTACCCTGTGACTGTGCCCGACGATTCACGAACAATTAATTGTAAATAAATATGTAGATGTATATATATATATATATAAATGTAAGTAGATATGATAATTAGAAATAATAAAATTTAAAAGTTAGGATTAAATATGTAAATTAAAATACAAAATAATTATGTGATAATTTGAAATGAATTCTAACACTCCGTATATACTACTCGGATGGAGAATAGTTAAGTATTAATATTTTTTTGTTTACACGTAAATCTCTATCTTATTAGGAGTACATATTACTCGGATATTATTATTATTATTAGTAACAATATTATTATTATTATATTTATTAATTATTAGATACTAAAAATAATAGGTATATATATATATATGTATATATAAACATATAATTATGTAGGTTGTTATATATCACCATCTAAATTTCATTCATGTCTACTTTCTGATTTCTGTCCGTGAATGGAATAAAGATATACTATGCATGATTGAAAGATTATTTAAGTATTGTGTTTGATTGGTGTTTAAATTCCTTCAACCGAATTAATTGTGTATATATATTATATACACATACATGCCATTGATATAGAAAATTACATCTCTAACACCACTTCACCACTTCACTTTCTAAATTCATGATTAATTCAAGAATCCTCACCCTAACCATTTCATCAAACCACCACCCTCACCAACGACCACTTTCTTCTTTCTCTTGTTCAAACCCATAACTATCTTTTTATGTTTCTATTTCGGTTCATCACCAATTTCACCACTTATTGTAAAGCCTTCACTTGAAACCTTATAATATGCTTTCTGTTTCTTGCACGAGTTCAAAACCCACAACCACAATAATCAACACCAAACCATTTAACAATTACTTTTAGTTTGTAATCTGTTTTGGATCAAGAACAAACCATAATTAACATCCATGCTCGTATCACCTCTCCTACGTTTACTGTCCACCACCAAACACCATTTATCGCCACAATCACCATCAATTAAACCAAATTGCAAATACTACTTGAATGTTCATCCACTGCTGCTATTCGTGTACTTTTGTTTTTATCATGATTAAAAGCAACCACCTTATCCTTCTTTGATCACAAACCAACACTCAGCTCGTTTATACAACTATCTGCTGTAAGTGTTCGGTTATAACCACCACCACAACCATTAAACATCAACACCCATCACCCTTGATAACCAATCGCCACCCTCCTCACTTTCATCACCAACAACCCGACATCACCACGACACCACCTTCCAACACCGGTTATCACCTTGACACCACCCTCGGCCAGGAACAACCGTCATCCACCTTCTATCTCTCATTAACGTCGCTTCTCTTCCTTTTAATCACCATAGTAAACCACCGGATCAATCACCACCACCAACAACCTTCCTTTCTCCTCTATCAAACTAAACACCACAGAAGCCATAACCATTTTGAGCAACCAAACCCGTCACCGTCATCGTGAATACTACTGCTCCTGTTACACACGATCTTTACTATTGTGTTGCAGCTGTAAACGTCACCCATTTAACCACCATCGGACACCCTCATAGGCCATCATCAAACCTCCGTTTGCTACTGTTTTTCCTTCTGATTTTCTGGACAACCAACGAACCCCAAATCGTCATCTACAACGCTTTTGTTGCTGCTATTACAGCCATAACTTCTGTTTCCATTTCTCTTTATATATTAATAAGGATAAAGATGATAGTGGAATCAATTAAAATTCATGGCCGACCCTTAAGGGGCCACATACAAGGACGTTCGTTTTTGTTTTTCTTTATGATGATGAACGATGATGAGTGTACTGAAGACCCCACCCGTTGAATTCCTGTCGTGGCTGCTAATCTATCTTTTAATTCACGAAACAAATGAATGGACATAATAGGGTTAGTTTTGGACTGAGATGTTTAAATGGGTTGAGATTCATTTGTTAGTTGGGCCGCTACATTCGGTTTTCTATTTGGGCTGGAGTAATTAGAAATAGGCAATACGGGTTATGAAATTATGATGCCGTATTAAAACGGAAAAACGAACTTGGACAAATGGTTTAGGGGGAAAAGTGAGCATGCGAGAGGTCTTGGGTTCGAGTCCCATCTTGGCCAATTCTTTTTATGAAAAGAGCTTTAGAGGTAGAATACTTTAATTATTATTATTATATTAGTATTATTGTTAATAAGTATTAAAATTAGTGTTAAACTAATTATTATTATCATCATTAATATAAATTATGTTATTATTATTTTCATTAACATTTAATATTAGTATTACATTTGGAACTATTAATATTATTATTATTATTAAACGAAAGTATCATTATTTTTTTAATCTATCATTACTTTTATAAAAACTATTACTAATACTATCATTATTATTATTAGTAGTATTAAAAGTATTATTTTTATCATTATAACTATTCTAGTATTATTATAACTATATTTTGTAAACAAAAGACTATTTATATATATAAAAATATATATATATATATATATATATATATATATATATATATATATATATATATATATATATATATATATATATATATAATACAAAACTTAACTATATTAGCATTAGTATATATATATAAATGATATATATATTATTAAGATAAAAATGATATAATTAATAAAGTAAATATATATAAATTTATTCGACTACGATTATGTGTATTAATAAATATCCAAATAATATAGGTACGTGAATCTGAGGCCAACCCTATACTTGATCAATGATGTTATATGTATTTTTACTACAAAATACATTAGGTGAGTATATAGATCCCTTTTAAACTCTAAATATTTTTGGGCTGAGAATACATGCGCTGTTTTTATAAATGATTTACGTTATGGACACAAGTGATCAAAAATAAATTCTACGTTGAGTTGTACCATGGCATATTTCTTTATACTTGGTAGCTAATATTTACGTGAGGAGCGTAAACGCGAATCCTGTTGATAGATCTATCGGGCCTGACAACCCCAACCGGGCTGGACGACAAGTTTTTAACGGTTGCACAGTACTTCGTTTCGTTACTACACTTGGTACGGTGTAGGGTTTATTTAAGAATATGCTGCTGTGATTTAAATGTTAAGTATGGTTACCAAGTGCTCAACGACTTTTCATACACGAGGAGTGTATTATGTTTAACTATATGAAATCTTGTAGTCCATAGTTATTACGCTGCTAGCATCAAACCTATATATCTCACCAACTTTACGTTGACATTTTAAAGCATGTTATTCTCAGGTACGAATTAAGTCTTCCGCTGTGCATTAGCTCATATTAAGGACCTTACTTGAAGTCGATCATCGCATGGGATCAACTGTTGAAGACTTCGTCCGGGAGGATTAGGACGGGTTGTTACAGTTGGTATCAGAGCGTTGGTCTTAGCGAACCAGGTCTTGCAATAGTGTGTCTAACTGGTAGATGTTAGGATACATTAGTGAGTCTGGACTTCGACCGTGTCTACATGTCAAAGTTTTGCTTATCATATCTAGTCGGAAACCATCTGCTTATCATCCTTAGGGAATTACCTGCTTATCATTCATAAGTCTAGACACGTCTCACTGCACTTACTGCATTGATAGTGTATAGACAAAATTCATATCTTAGCGTATCTGTTACCGTAGAATTCCTAGCACATGCCGTAAATTTCTCTGTGGTCTACATAATCTTTAGTACTATATATATATATATATATATATATATATATATATATATATATATATATATATATATATAGATATTCTATGAAGTTAGAATATCATCCTTTATTCGAATATCATTTCACATCAAAGATCCTCTCCATCCACCAAATTGCTCTCTTGGCGATGAACCTGAAGCACTTACCGGCGAACCTATTCGAAACACCATTTTCTCACTCATTTCTAGAGTATCTCGTCACGATTACATAATATCCCATATCTCGAATCTTATTCATTCGCTCGTCTCAACCGTCAATCATCCCGGCATAATAGAAGAAGTTAACGAACTACGCGCTCGTGTGACGGTTTTGGAGAACATGGTGCAAAGGTTACAAACACCAGCAGCAGCATCAGCAGCATAATCCGTACCACCATCACCAACGTCAACAGTACTCTTATCACCCTCAACCACAACCGCGTCGTAAACTTCAACATCACAACCTGTACCTCGGATATCAACCTCACATGCCTCAATATCACCATCTGTACTTCGAGCATGATCTCCGTTATATATATCGCTCTACATCAATTATCTTCGCTCTACGTATCGTTCTACCTCATTTATCTTCGTTCAACAAGGCGATTATATAATCTCTAATGTTTTAGAAAATATGTAATTTAGTATTAACGATAAATCAAATGAGTTTAATACCTTATTGACTCATTAAATTCATGATTTCATCCGATGAAATTGTAATTAAAAATTCTTTCGTACAAACTGTTAATGATGAAAATATTTTAACGGGTGGGTAGTACCCGAGGAATATTTAGAATTCACATTAATAAGTTACACTGTACATTCTTCGAATTTGATTCAACGATCATTTACTATCCTACTTACAACTACCAATACACGTATCCGTTCACCACAGAATAACCATTTCTATTCAAATTTCATATTCGGATTTTGACCTATCAGAATCCAACAAGTGGCATAAAGAAGAAAACATTGGACAAAATAAAATTTGTTAGAAACAGACGAGTTAAATAAATTGAAATATTGTTAGGAATCCACGCTAACTGTTCCTAGCTAACTGTTCCCGGCTAACATTTAATTTATTGCAATTTACATTCTCGCAATTTTATTTATCGTCATTTAATTCCTGTTATTTACTTTTACGCACTTTAAATAATGGGACACGTATACAAGGTTTCGACTTATCATATTGACCCATCTATATATATATTTCGGAACAACCAAAGACACTCTATATGTGAAGGTGGGAGTTGGCTATACCGGGTCGGAGTTGATTCCAAAATATATATATACTTTGAGTTGTGATCGACACTGAGACCGGTACACGGGTCACGATACGTATTATTTAATTCGAATATTATATATTAAATTATATATGAATATATTGGATCATTGGACCATTGGACAATTAGACTGCTAACTTTGGACAATTAAAATGAATTAAAATATTGATTATAACATATGAAACTAAACTAATCTTCAAGTTTGCCACTTGATTCTATCTTAAATCTCATTCGTATCTTGGCGATTACAATTCGCATTCACAACTTTTCTTGATTCTTGAAAACACCTCGATCGGAAAGATGAACCAACCGCACTTCATCTACGGAAGGAAAGATTTATGCACCTGAAAAACTCTCGAATCCAAATTCATAGTTTAACACATATTGTGTTGAATCCTTTGCCATTTATTAGCAAAAACAGCCCTACAATTTCTTTTCAGGAAGTTAATTTTGTCACAGCTCCACTTCGACTCCCCAGAAAGACTACTCTTATTATAACCACGATATTTATACCTTGTCCCTTCGCCGTTATTATCGGAGAACCTTTTATATTCCACGACATCATCAACAGATGTACCAACAGCTCGTTATCTCTTTGGCAAAATCCGCAATCAGTATTTTGAAAATCTCGCAGAACTTCTTCAGTTATACCTACAACGTTCATCTCTAATAATTTTATACTTCAAATGTGAAGTTTCTGAAAAACACCCTGAACTGTGAAGTAGTTCTTGAAATGCTAATGAAGCAGCAAAAATTGTAAACGACTTTAACAGTCAAAAGCTTGACGATGAAGTACAGTGTGTTGGTAAAGCTCAGAAAAATAGAAGGGGTTGGAATTGGAAAATGGATTGAGCAAAGTATGAAAGAGGATGTGGATAAATCACAAGAATTGAATCTGCTTTCAAAGAATTCAAACGATTCAGTACCTGCTGAAACCGTTAGTAAGAACCCTAATTCTTATTCTAAACCTTTCCAAATGATATTCATCATCATCATTTTATCTTAAGATATATAAGATATCTTCATATTTTCCGTTATACATATTCTCCATATTTCTGGAGATAATACCACAACTATTCCTATCTGGGATCGTTTATCTCTTCGTAACATCTGCGTTACAACATAAAAGAAACTGTGTTAGTTTCTAAATTTTGAAATCTTCAAATTTAAAATATGAATGTTTTGAAGTAGTGTTGGGAACTGATGCATGAATTAGTATAATATAATGAAACTTGATCAACTTCATTATATTATAGTAAGTCATGTTAAGTTCCTAATGGAATGTGATGATTTATAGTACCGTCATCATGTG
Organism: Rutidosis leptorrhynchoides; assembly: GCF_046630445.1. Taxonomy (NCBI): domain Eukaryota; kingdom Viridiplantae; phylum Streptophyta; class Magnoliopsida; order Asterales; family Asteraceae; genus Rutidosis; species Rutidosis leptorrhynchoides. The sequence goes on from NC_092337.1 coordinate 69,149,508, forward strand.
CCATGTTACACGGTTCTTACATTCTATTTAATCCCCAAACGTATTAGGAATATATCGTCTTGATAGTTCGATCTTTTCAGGATATTCTGGTAATTTGACAAATCAAAAATCGTGCCATTACCATTTCTTTCTAAGAGCATTAGCTATATTCATTCCAAATTTCATACCTACGAATTCTGGACCATTGCTCGCTTGACTCGAGGACGGGAAGATATCAAACCCAACAACCACCCGGAAACTACAAACCGTGTATATCAATACGTATTGCAACGTAAAGACACGGGAGAATTAAAAACAATATAATTCCAAGGAAATCATAAAAGTGAATAGATTTTTCTGGCGGCAGATGAAAAAGAAGAATATAGGATATGGAAGTTAGAAGTATAATAAGAATCAGGATTGGGTGGAGCATATCGGCGAATATTTTAAAGTAGGAATTAAGGAGAAAGAGTAAAAGCTATAGGATGTGGAAATAAGGAAACGAAGGGGGTAGATTTATAGTGAAATACCCGACAAAGAAATCAAAATAGATTTGTCACATTATATCAAAGAAGATCCTGTTTCCTAAATCGTTGAAGAACCAAATCTTATTACATAAGATTTTCTTTAAATTCCTTAAATTCTGGAAATCAATTCTAGTCACGTCATCGGTTGAAACAATTCCATATTCACTCATTACATTCTTTTGTGATAGCTTCACTCGTGCGCTTCATATGATCGAATAGTTTTATTCATATCTTCCGATAATGATAAAACTTTAATATTACCTCATATTCGTCATGAAAACATTTCTATTGTTAATTATGACAACCTCTACCAAATTTCGGGGACGAAATTTCTTTAACGGGTGGGTACTGTAACGACCCGGAAATTTCTGACCAAATTTAAACCCTAATCTTTATATGTTTCCGACACGATAAACAAAATCTATAATGCTGAGTCTAGAAAGTTTGAAATATATGTTCATATAATCAATTACCCTGTGACTGTGCCCGACGATTCACGAACAATTAATTGTAAATAAATATGTAGATGTATATATATATATATAAATGTAAGTAGATATGATAATTAGAAATAATAAAATTTAAAAGTTAGGATTAAATATGTAAATTAAAATACAAAATAATTATGTGATAATTTGAAATGAATTCTAACACTCCGTATATACTACTCGGATGGAGAATAGTTAAGTATTAATATTTTTTTGTTTACACGTAAATCTCTATCTTATTAGGAGTACATATTACTCGGATATTATTATTATTATTAGTAACAATATTATTATTATTATATTTATTAATTATTAGATACTAAAAATAATAGGTATATATATATATGTATATATAAACATATAATTATGTAGGTTGTTATATATCACCATCTAAATTTCATTCATGTCTACTTTCTGATTTCTGTCCGTGAATGGAATAAAGATATACTATGCATGATTGAAAGATTATTTAAGTATTGTGTTTGATTGGTGTTTAAATTCCTTCAACCGAATTAATTGTGTATATATATTATATACACATACATGCCATTGATATAGAAAATTACATCTCTAACACCACTTCACCACTTCACTTTCTAAATTCATGATTAATTCAAGAATCCTCACCCTAACCATTTCATCAAACCACCACCCTCACCAACGACCACTTTCTTCTTTCTCTTGTTCAAACCCATAACTATCTTTTTATGTTTCTATTTCGGTTCATCACCAATTTCACCACTTATTGTAAAGCCTTCACTTGAAACCTTATAATATGCTTTCTGTTTCTTGCACGAGTTCAAAACCCACAACCACAATAATCAACACCAAACCATTTAACAATTACTTTTAGTTTGTAATCTGTTTTGGATCAAGAACAAACCATAATTAACATCCATGCTCGTATCACCTCTCCTACGTTTACTGTCCACCACCAAACACCATTTATCGCCACAATCACCATCAATTAAACCAAATTGCAAATACTACTTGAATGTTCATCCACTGCTGCTATTCGTGTACTTTTGTTTTTATCATGATTAAAAGCAACCACCTTATCCTTCTTTGATCACAAACCAACACTCAGCTCGTTTATACAACTATCTGCTGTAAGTGTTCGGTTATAACCACCACCACAACCATTAAACATCAACACCCATCACCCTTGATAACCAATCGCCACCCTCCTCACTTTCATCACCAACAACCCGACATCACCACGACACCACCTTCCAACACCGGTTATCACCTTGACACCACCCTCGGCCAGGAACAACCGTCATCCACCTTCTATCTCTCATTAACGTCGCTTCTCTTCCTTTTAATCACCATAGTAAACCACCGGATCAATCACCACCACCAACAACCTTCCTTTCTCCTCTATCAAACTAAACACCACAGAAGCCATAACCATTTTGAGCAACCAAACCCGTCACCGTCATCGTGAATACTACTGCTCCTGTTACACACGATCTTTACTATTGTGTTGCAGCTGTAAACGTCACCCATTTAACCACCATCGGACACCCTCATAGGCCATCATCAAACCTCCGTTTGCTACTGTTTTTCCTTCTGATTTTCTGGACAACCAACGAACCCCAAATCGTCATCTACAACGCTTTTGTTGCTGCTATTACAGCCATAACTTCTGTTTCCATTTCTCTTTATATATTAATAAGGATAAAGATGATAGTGGAATCAATTAAAATTCATGGCCGACCCTTAAGGGGCCACATACAAGGACGTTCGTTTTTGTTTTTCTTTATGATGATGAACGATGATGAGTGTACTGAAGACCCCACCCGTTGAATTCCTGTCATGGCTGCTAATCTATCTTTTAATTCACGAAACAAATGAATGGACATAATAGGGTTAGTTTTGGACTGAGATGTTTAAATGGGTTGAGATTCATTTGTTAGTTGGGCCGCTACATTCGGTTTTCTATTTGGGCTGGAGTAATTAGAAATAGGCAATACGGGTTATGAAATTATGATGCCGTATTAAAACGGAAAAACGAACTTGGACAAATGGTTTAGGGGGAAAAGTGAGCATGCGAGAGGTCTTGGGTTCGAGTCCCATCTTGGCCAATTCTTTTTATGAAAAGAGCTTTAGAGGTAGAATACTTTAATTATTATTATTATATTAGTATTATTGTTAATAAGTATTAAAATTAGTGTTAAACTAATTATTATTATCATCATTAATATAAATTATGTTATTATTATTTTCATTAACATTTAATATTAGTATTACATTTGGAACTATTAATATTATTATTATTATTAAACGAAAGTATCATTATTTTTTTAATCTATCATTACTTTTATAAAAACTATTACTAATACTATCATTATTATTATTAGTAGTATTAAAAGTATTATTTTTATCATTATAACTATTCTAGTATTATTATAACTATATTTTGTAAACAAAAGACTATTTATATATATAAAATATATATATATATATATATATATATATATATATATATATATATATATATATATATATATATATATATAATACAAAACTTAACTATATTAGCATTAGTATATATATATATATAAATGATATATATATTATTAAGATAAAAATGATATAATTAATAAAGTAAATATATATAAATTTATTCGACTACGATTATGTGTATTAATAAATATCCAAATAATATAGGTACGTGAATCTGAGCCCAACCCTATACTTGATCAATGATGTTATATGTATTTTTACTACAAAATACATTAGGTGAGTATATAGATCCCTTTTAAACTCTAAATATTTTTGGGCTGAGAATACATGCGCTGTTTTTATAAATGATTTACGTTATGGACACAAGTGATCAAAAATAAATTCTACGTTGAGTTGTACCATGGCATATTTCTTTATACTTGGTAGCTAATATTTACGTGAGGAGCGTAAACGCGAATCCTGTTGATAGATCTATCGGGCCTGACAACCCCAACCGGGCTGGACGACCAGTTTTTAACGGTTGCACAGTACTTCGTTTCGTTACTACACTTGGTACGGTGTAGGGTTTATTTAAGAATATGCTGCTGTGATTTAAATGTTAAGTATGGTTACCAAGTGCTCAACGACTTTTCATACACGAGGAGTGTATTATGTTTAACTATATTAAATCTTATAGTCCATAGTTATTACGCTGCTAGCATCAAACCTATATATCTCACCAACTTTACGTTGACATTTTAAAGCATGTTATTCTCAGGTACGAATTAAGTCTTCCGCTGTGCATTAGCTCATATTAAGGACCTTACTTGAAGTCGATCATCGCATGGGATCAACTGTTGAAGACTTCGTCCGGGAGGATTAAGACGGGTTGTTACAGTTGGTATCAGAGCGTTGGTCTTAGCGAACCAGGTCTTGCAATAGTGTGTCTAACTGGTAGATGTTAGGATACATTAGTGAGTCTGGACTTCGACCGTGTCTACATGTCAAAGTTTTGCTTATCATATCTAGTCGGAAACCATCTGCTTATCATCCTTAGGGAATTACCTGCTTATCATTCATAAGTCTAGACACGTCTCACTGCACTTACTGCATTGATAGTGTATAGACAAAATTCATATCTTAGCGTATCTGTTACCGTAGAATTCCTAGCACATGCCGTAAATTTCTCTGTGGTCTACATAATCTTTAGTACTATATATATATATATAGATATTCTATGAAGTTAGAATATCATCCTTTATTCGAATATCATTTCACATCAAAGATCCTCTCCATCCACCAAATTGCTCTCTTGGCAATGAACCTGAAGCACTTACCGGCGAACCTATTCGAAACACCATTTTTTCACTCATTTCTAGAGTATCTCGTCACGATTACATAATATCCCATATCTCGAATCTTATTCATTCGCTCGTCTCAACCGTCAATCATCCCGGCATAATAGAAGAAGTTAACGAACTACGCGCTCGTGTGACGGTTTTGGAGAACATGGTGCAAAGGTTACAAACACCAGCAGCAGCATCAGCAGCATAATCCGTACCACCATCACCAACGTCAACAGTACTCTTATCACCCTCAACCACAACCGCGTCGTAAACTTCAACATCACAACCTGTACCTCGGATATCAACCTCACATGCCTCAATATCACCATCTGTACTTCGAGCATGATCTCCGTTCTATATATCGCTCTACATCAATTATCTTCGCTCTACGTATCGTTCTACCTCATTTATCTTCGTTCAACAAGGCGATTATATAATCTCTAATGTTTTAGAAAATATGTAATTTAGTATTAACGATAAATCAAATGAGTTTAATACCTTATTGACTCATTAAATTCATGATTTCATCCGATGAAATTGTAATTAAAAATTCTTTCGTACAAACTGTTAATGATGAAAATATTTTAACGGGTGGGTAGTACCCGAGGAATATTTAGAATTCACATTAATAAGTTACACTGTACATTCTTCGAATTTGATTCAACGATCATTTACTATCCTACTTACAACTACCAATACACGTATCCGTTCACCACAGAATAACCATTTCTATTCAAATTTCATATTCAGATTTTGACCTATCAGAATCCAACAAGTGGCATAAAGAAGAAAACATTGGACAAAATAAAATTTGTTAGAAACAGACGAGTTAAATAAATTGAAATATTGTTAGGAATCCACGCTAACTGTTCCTAGCTAACTGTTCCCGGCTAACATTTAATTTATTGCAATTTACATTCTCGCAATTTTATTTATCGTCATTTAATTCCTGTTATTTACTTTTACGCACTTTAAATAACGGGACACGTATACAAGGTTTCGACTTATCATATTGACCCATCTATATATATATTTCGGAACAACCAAAGACACTCTATATGTGAAGGTGGGAGTTGGCTATACCGGGTCGGAGTTGATTCCAAAATATATATATACTTTGAGTTGTGATCGACACTGAGACCGGTACACGGGTCACGATACGTATTATTTAATTCGAATATTATATATTAAATTATATATGAATATATTGGATCATTGGACCATTGGACAATTAGACTGCTAACTTTGGACAATTAAAATGAATTAAAATATTGATTATAACATATGAAACTAAACTAATCTTCAAGTTTGCCACTTGATTCTATCTTAAATCTCATTCGTATCTTGGCGATTACAATTCGCATTCACAACTTTTCTTGATTCTTGAAAACACCTCGATCGGAAAGATGAACCAACCGCACTTCATCTACGGAAGGAAAGATTTATGCACCTGAAAAACTCTCGAATCCAAATTCATAGTTTAACACATATCGTGTTGAATCCTTTGCCATTTATTAGCAAAAACAGCCCTACAATTTCTTTTCAGGAAGTTAATTTTGTCACAGCTGAAATGTCCCGTTCTTATTGATTAAAAACGTTCCATATTAATTGATTTCGTTGCGAGGTTTTGACCTCTATATGAGACGTTTTTCAAAGACTGCATTCATTTTTAAACAAACCATAACCTTTATTTCATCAATAAAGGTTTAAAAAGCTTTACGTAGATTATCAAATAATGATAATCTAAAATATCCTGTTTACACACGACCATTACATAATGGTTTACAATACAAATATGTTACAACAAAATAAGTTTCTTGAATGCAGTTTTTACACAATATCATACAAGCATGGACTCCAAATCTTGTCCTTATTTAAGTATGCGACAGCGGAAGCTCTTAATAATCACCTGAGAATAAACATGCTTAAAACGTCAACAAAAATGTTGGTGAGTTATAGGTTTAACCTATATATATCAAATCGTAACAATAGACCACAAGATTTCATATTTCAATACACATCCCATACATAGAGATAAAAATCATTCATATGGTGAACACCTGGTAACCGACAATAACAAGATGCATATATAAGAATATCCCCATCATTCCGGGACACCCTTCGGATATGATATAAATTTCGAAGTACTAAAGCATCCGGTACTTTGGATGGGGTTTGTTAGGCCCAATAGATCTATCTTTAGGATTCGCGTCAATTAGGGTGTCTGTTCCCTAATTCTTAGATTACCAGACTTAATAAAAAGGGGCATATTCGATTTCGATAATTCAACCATAGAATGTAGTTTCACGTACTTGTGTCTATTTTGTAAATCATTTATAAAACCTGCATGTATTCTCATCCCAAAAATATTAGATTTTAAAAGTGGGACTATAACTCACTTTCACAGATTTTTACTTCGTCGGGAAGTAAGACTTGGCCACTGGTTGATTCACGAACCTATCACAATATATACATATATATCAAAGTATGTTCAAAATATATTTACAACACTTTTAATATATTTTGATGTTTTAAGTTTATTAAGTCAGCTGTCCTCGTTAGTAACCTACAACTAGTTGTCCACAGTTAGATGTACAGAAATAAATCGATAAATATTATCTTGAATCAATCCACGACCCAGTGTATACGTATCTCAGTATTGATCACAACTCAAACTATATATATTTTGGAATCAACCTCAACCCTGTATAGCTAACTCCAACATTCACATATAGAGTGTCTATGGTTGTTCCGAAATATATATAGATGTGTCGACATGATAGGTCGAAACATTGTATACGTGTCTATGGTATCTCAAGATTACATAATATATAATACAAGTTGATTAAGTTATGGTTGGAATAGATTTGTTACCAATTTTCACGTAGCTAAAATGAGAAAAATTATCCAATCTTGTTTTACCCATAACTTCTTCATTTTAAATCCGTTTTGAGTGAATCAAATTGCTATGGTTTCATATTGAACTCTATTTTATGAATCTAAACAAAAAAAGTATAGGTTTCTAGTCGGAAAAATAAGTTACAAGTCGTTTTTGTAAAGGTAGTCATTTCAGTCGAAAAAACGACGTCTAGATGACCATTTTAGAAAACATACTTCCACTTTGAGTTTAACCATAATTTTTGGATATAGTTTCATGTTCATAATAAAAATAATTTTCTCAGAATAACAACTTTTAAATCAAAGTTTATCATAGTTTTTAATTAACTAACCCAAAACAGCCCGCGGTGTTACTACGACGGCGTAAATCCAGTTTTACGGTGTTTTTCGTGTTTCCAGGTTTTAAATCATTAAGTTAGCATATCATATAGATATAGAACATGTGTTTAGTTGATTTTAAAAGTCAAGTTAGAAGGATTAACTTTTGTTTGCGAACAAGTTTAGAATTAACTAAACTATGTTCTAGTGATTACAAGTTTAAACCTTCGAATAAGATAGCTTTATATGTATGAATCGAATGATGTTATGAACATCATTACTACCTTAAGTTCCTTGGATGAACCTACTGGAAAAGAGAAAAATGGATCTAGCTTCAATGGATCCTTGGATGGCTCAAAGTTCTTGAAGCAAAATCATGACACGAAAACAAGTTCAAGTAAGATCATCACTTAAAATAAGATTGTTATAGTTATAGAAATTGAACCAAAGTTTGAATATGATTATTACCTTGTATTAGAATGATAACCTACTGTAAGAAACAAAGATTTCTTGAGGTTGGATGATCACCTTACAAGATTGGAAGTGAGCTAGCAAACTTGAAAGTATTCTTGATTTTATGAAACTAGAACTTTTGGAATTTATGAAGAACACTTAGAACTTGAAGATAGAACTTGAGAGAGTTCAATTAGATGAAGAAAATTGAAGAATGAAAGTGTTTGTAGGTGTTTTTGGTCGTTGGTGTATGGATTAGATATAAAGGATATGTAATTTTGTTTTCATGTAAATAAGTCATGAATGATTACTCATATTTTTGTAATCTTATGAGATATTTCATGCTAGTTGCCAAATGATGGTTCCCACATGTGTTAGGTGACTCACATGGGCTGCTAAGAGCTGATCATTGTAGTGTATATACCAATAGTACATACATCTAAAAGCTGTGTATTGTACGAGTACGAATACGGGTGCATACGAGTAGAATTGTTGATGAAACTGAACGAGAATGTAATTGTAAGCATTTTTGTTAAGTAGAAGTATTTTGATAAGTGTATTGAAGTCTTTCAAAAGTGTATAAATACATATTAAAACACTACATGTATATACATTTTAACTGAGTCGTTAAGTCATCGTTAGTCGTTACATGTAAGTGTTGTTTTGAAACCTTTAGGTTAACGATCTTGTTAAATGTTGTTAACCCAATGTTTATAATAACAAAAGAGATTTTAAATTATTATATTATCATGATATTATGATGTACGAATATCTCTTAATATGATATATATACATTAAATGTCGTTACAACGATAAACGTTACATATATGTCTCGTTTCAAAATCATTAAGTTAGTAGTCTTGTTTTTACATATGTAGTTCATTGTTAATATAATTAATGATATGTTTACTTATCATAATATCATGTTAACTATATATATAACTATATATATGTCATCATATAGTTTTTTTACAAGTTTTAACGTTCGTGAATCACCGGTCAACTTGGGTGGTCAATTGTCTATATGAAACCTATTTCAATTAATCAAGTCTTAACAAGTTTGATTGCTTAACATGTTGGAAACATTTAATCATGTAAACATCAATCTCAATTAATATATATAAACATGGAAAAGTTCGGGTCACTACAGTACCTACCCGTTAAATAAATTTCGTCCCGAAATTTTAAGCTGTTGAAGGTGTTGACGAATCTTCTGGAAATAGATGCGGGTATTTCTTCTTCATCTGATCTTCACGCTCCCTGGTGAACTCGGGTCCTCTACGAGCATTCCATCGAACCTTAACAATTGGTATCTTGTTTTGCTTAAGTCTTTTAACCTCACGATCCATTATTTCGACGGGTTCTTCGATGAATTGGAGTTTTTCGTTGATTTGGATTTCATCTAACGGAATAGTGAGATCTTCTTTAGCAAAACATTTCTTCAAATTCGAGACGTGGAAAGTGTTATGTACAGCCGCGAGTTGTTGAGGTAACTCAAGTCGGTAAGCTACTGGTCCGACACGATCAATAATCTTGAATGGTCCAATATACCTTGGATTTAATTTCCCTCGTTTACCAAATCGAACAACGCCTTTCCAAGGTGAAACTTTAAGCATGACCATCTCTCCAATTTCAAATTCTATATCTTTTCTTTTAATGTCAGCGTAGCTCTTTTGTCGACTTTGGGCGGTTTTCAACCGTTGTTGAATTTGGATGATCTTCTCGGTAGTTTCTTGTATAATCTCCGGACCCGTAATCTGTCTATCCCCCACCTCACTCCAAAAAATCGGAGACCTGCACTTTCTACCATAAAGTGCTTCAAACGGCGCCATCTCAATGCTTGAATGGTAGCTGTTGTTGTAGGAAAATTCTGCTAACGGTAGATGTCGATCCCAACTGTTTCCGAAATCAATAACACATGCTCGTAGCATGTCTTCAAGCGTTTGTATCGTCCTTTCGCTCTGCCCATCAGTTTGTGGATGATAGGCAGTACTCATGTCTAGACGAGTTCCTAATGCTTGCTGTAATGTCTGCCAGAATCTTGAAATAAATCTGCCATCCCTATCAGAGATAATAGAGATTGGTATTCCATGTCTGGAGACGACTTCCTTCAAATACAGTCGTGCTAACTTCTCCATCTTGTCATCTTCTCTTATTGGTAGGAAGTGTGCTGATTTGGTGAGACGATCAACTATTACCCAAATAGTATCAAAACCACTTGCAGTCCTTGGCAATTTAGTGATGAAATCCATGGTAATGTTTTCCCATTTCCATTCCGGGATTTCGGGTTGTTGAAGTAGACCTGATGGTTTCTGATGCTCAGCTTTGACCTTAGAACACGTCAAACATTCTCCTACGTATTTAGCAACATCGGCTTTCATACCCGGCCACCAAAAATGTTTCTTGAGATCCTTGTACATCTTCCCCGTTCCAGGATGTATTGAGTATCTGGTTTTATGAGCTTCTCTAAGTACCATTTCTCTCATATCTCCAAATTTTGGTACCCAAATCCTTTCAGCCCTATACCGGGTTCCGTCTTCCCGAATATTAAGATGCTTCTCCGATCCTTTGGGTATTTCATCCTTTAAATTTCCCTCTTTTAAAACTCCTTGTTGCGCCTCCTTTATTTGAGTAGTAAAGTTATTATGAATCATTATATTCATAGATTTTACTCGAATGGGTTCTCTGTCCTTCCTGCTCAAGGCATCGGCTACCACATTTGCCTTCCCCGGGTGGTAACGAATCTCAAAGTCGTAATCATTCAACAATTCAATCCACCTACGCTGCCTCATATTCAGTTGTTTCTGATTAAATATGTGTTGAAGACTTTTGTGGTCGGTATATATAATACTTTTGACCCCATATAAGTAGTGCCTCCAAGTCTTTAATGCAAAAACAACCGCGCCTAATTCCAAATCATGCGTCGTATAATTTTGTTCGTGAATCTTCAATTGTCTAGACGCATAAGCAATCACCTTCGTTCGTTGCATTAATACACAACCGAGACCTTGCTTTGATGCGTCACAATAAATCACAAAATCATCATTCCCTTCAGGCAATGACAATATAGGTGCCGTAGTTAGCTTTTTCTTCAATAACTGAAACGCTTTCTCTTGTTCATCATTCCATTCAAATTTCTTCCCTTTATGCGTTAATGCAGTCAAGGGTTTTGCTATTCTGGAAAAGTCTTGGATGAACCTTCTGTAGTAACCAGCTAGTCCTAAAAACTGGCGTATGTGTTTCGGAGTTTTCGGGGTTTCCCACTTTTCAACAGTTTCTATCTTTGCCGGATCCACCTTAATACCTTCTTTGTTCACTATGTGACCGAGGAATTGAACTTCTTCCAACCAAAATGCACACTTTGAAAACTTAGCGTACAATTCTTCCTTCCTCAATACTTCTAACACCTTTCTCAAATGTTCACCGTGTTCTTGGTCATTCTTTGAGTAAATAAGTATGTCATCAATGAAAACAATGACAAACTTGTCAAGGTATGGTCCACACACTCGGTTCATAAGGTCCATGAACACAGCTGGTGCATTAGTTAAACCAAACGGCATAACCATAAACTCGTAATGACCGTAACGTGTTCTGAAAGCAGTCTTTGGAATATCATCTTCTTTCACCCGCATTTGATGATACCCGGAACGTAAGTCAATCTTTGAATAAACAGACGAGCCTTGTAGTTGATCAAATAAGTCGTCGATTCTCGGTAGTGGGTAGCGGTTCTTGATGGTAAGTTTGTTCAACTCTCGGTAGTCGATACACAACCTGAATGTACCATCTTTCTTCTTGACAAACAAAACAGGAGCTCCCCACGGTGATGTGCTTGGTCGAATGAAACCACGCTCTAAAAGTTCTTGTAATTGGCTTTGCAGTTCTTTCATCTCGCTGGGTGCGAGTCTGTAAGGAGCACGAGCTATTGGTGCAGCTCCTGGTACAAGATCTATTTGAAATTCAACGGATCGATGTGGGGGTAATCCCGGTAATTCTTTCGGAAATACATCGGGAAATTCTTTTGCAATGGGAACATCATTGATGCTCTTTTCTTCAGTTTGTACTTTCTCGACGTGTGCTAGAACAGCATAGCAACCTTTTCTTATTAGTTTTTGTGCCTTCAAATTACTAATAAGATGTAGCTTCGTGTTGCCCTTTTCTCCGTACACCATTAAGGGTTTTCCTTTTTCTCGTATAATGCGAATTGCATTTTTGTAACAAACGATCTCCGCTTTCACTTCTTTCAACCAGTCCATACCGATTATCACATCAAAACTCCCTAACTCTACTGGTATCAAATCAATCTTAAATGTTTCGCTAACCAGTTTAATTTCTCGATTCCGACATATATTATCTGCTGAAATTAATTTACCATTTGCTAATTCGAGTAAAAATTTACTATCCAAAGGCGTCAATGGACAACTTAATTTAGCACAAAAATCTCTACTCATATAGCTTCTATCCGCACCCGAATCAAATAAAACGTAAGCAGATTTATTGTCAATAAGAAACGTACCCGTAACAAGCTCCGGGTCTTCCTGTGCCTCTACCGCATTAATATTGAAAACTCTTCCACGGCCTTGTCCATTCGTGTTCTCCTGGTTCGGGCAATTTCTAATAATGTGGCCTGGTTTTCCACATTTATAACAAACTACATTGGCATAACTTGCTCCGACACTACTTGCTCCGCCATTACTCGTTCCGACACCATTTATTCCTTTCGTTCTATTAACCCCTGGTCCGTAGACCTCACACTTCGCCGCGCTATGACCATTTCTTTTACACTTGTTGCAAAATTTGGTGCAGAACCCCGAGTGATTCTTTTCACACCTTTGGCATAGTTGCTTCTGATTGTTGTTGTTGTTGCGGTTATTATTGTTGTTGGGATGATTGTTGTAGTTGTTGTTGTTGTTGTTGTTGTTGTTGTTGTTGTTGTTGGGCCGTTTGTTGTAGTTGCGATTGATGTTGCGATTGTTGGGATAATTGTTGCGATTATTGTTGTAATTACTGTTGTTGTTGTATTGGTGATTCTTATCACCGTTTTCCTCCCACTTTCTTTTGACTTGCTTCACATTGGCCTCTTCAGCAGTCTGTTCTTTAATTCTTTCTTCAATCTGGTTCACTAGTTTGTGAGCCATTCTACATGCCTGTTGTATGGAGGCGGGCTCGTGTGAACTTATATCTTCTTGGATTCTTTCCGGTAATCCTTTCACAAACGTGTCGATCTTCTCTTCCTCATCTTCGAACGCTCCCGGACACAATAGGCACAATTCTGTGAATCGTCTTTCATACGTGGTAATATCAAATCCTTGGGTTCGTAACCCTCTAAGTTCTGTCTTGAGCTTATTGACCTCGGTTCTGGGACGGTACTTCTCGTTCATCAAGTGCTTGAATGCTGACCACGGTAGTGCGTACGCATCATCTTGTCCCACTTGCTCTAGATAGGTATTCCACCATGTTAACGCAGAACCTGTGAAGGTATGCGTAGCGTACTTCACTTTGTCCTCTTCAGTACACTTACTTATGGCAAACACCGATTCAACCTTCTCGGTCCACCGTTTCAATCCGATCGGTCCTTCGGTTCCATCAAATTCCAAAGGTTTGCAGGCAGTGAATTCTTTGTAGGTGCATCCTACACGATTTCCTGTACTGCTAGATCCAAGGTTATTGTTGGTATGTAGCGCAGCCTGTACTGCGGCTATGTTTGAAGCTAGAAAAGTACGGAATTCCTCTTCATTCATATTCACGGTGTGTCGAGTAGTCGGTGCCATTTCCTTCAAAATAGTTAAATGGAACAAGTTAATCATACAGAATATTAAGAGTAGTTAATAGTATTTCGTAGCATAATATGAACTCATTTATAAAAGCTTTTTCTTCATATTAGCGTTTTATAAGTTTAAATTCGGGTAGTACCTACCCGTTAAGTTCATACTTAGTAGCTAATATACAATTCAACTACTACAATTCTATATGAAAAACTGATTATAATAATATTTCGCGTTCAAACTTTTATACAATATTTTACAAACTTACAATACCGCTTATTTTACATAAAGCATGAAATATAGCACACAATAACTTTGATACAAGATAGTTGTGAAGACAATTCTAGCTAGTACACAAGTCGTTCAGCAAAGGCAATAAAGACACGTAATTCATACGTCCAGAAACAAGTCATGCATTCTGGTTTTACTAGGACTACTTCCCATCCTTGGTCTTGTGCAACATAACCGTTATGGCCGTTGATAAGACAGCGTGTTGTAACGTCATCAAAGGGACGAGGGTTACGTAATGTCCAACAGTCCCGTAATAATCTAAAAACCTCATTTCTTACCCCAATTACCGACTCCGTCACTTGTGGAAACGTTTTGTTTAATAGTTGTAGCCCGATGTTCTTGTTCTCACTTTGGTGAGAAGCGAACATTACTAATCCGTAAGCATAACATGCTTCTTTATGTTGCATGTTAGCCGCTTTTTCTAAATCACGAAGTCCAATATTCGGATATATTGAGTCAAAATAATTTCTTAACCCGTTGCGTAAAATAGCATTTGGGTTCCCCGCAATATATGCGTCAAAGTAAACACATCGTAACTTATGGGTTTCCCAATGTGATATCCCCCATCTTTCAAATGAAAGTCTCTTATAAACCAAGACATTCTTGGAACGTTCTTCGAATGTCTTACAAACTGATCTCGCCTTAAATAGTTGTGCCGAAGAATTCTGGCCGACTCTAGACAAGATTTCATCAATCATGTCTCCGGGTAGGTCTCTTAAAATATTGGGTTGTCTATCCATTTTGTGTTTTTAAACTGTAAAATAGACAAGAGTTAGATTCATAAAAAAAAAATACTTATTAATACAAGCAATTTTTACATATATCATAAAGCATAAGAACACTATATTCCATATATTACACCACACGAATACAACTATCTTATTCCGACTCGCTCGTTTCTTCTTCTTCGGTTTTGGTTCGTTTTGCCAAGTTTCTAGGGATATATGATGTTCCCCTAATACGAGCCGTCGTTGTCCACATTGGTTTAGAAAAACCTGGTGGTTTAGAGGTTCCCGGGTCATTGTTACAACTTAAGGACTTCGGGGGTTGACGATACATATAAAGTTCATCGGGGTTGGAATTAGATTTCTCTATTTTTATGCCCTTTCCCTTATTATTTTCTTTTGCCTTTTTAAATTCAGTTGGGGTAATTTCTATAACATCATCGGAATTCTCGTCGGAATCCGATTCATCGGAGAATTGGTAATCCTCCCAATATTTTGCTTCCTTGGCGGAAACACCATTGACCATAATTAACTTTGGTCGGTTGGTTGAGGATTTTCTTTTACTTAACCGTTTTATTATTTCCCCCAACGGTTCTATTTCTTCATCCGGTTCCGATTCTTCTTCCGGTTCCGATTCTTCTTCCGGTTCCGACTCTTCTTCCGGTTCCTCTTCGGGAACTTGTGAATCAGTCCACAAATCATTCCAATTTACATTTGACTCTTCATTATTATTAGGTGAGTCAATGGGACTTGTTCTAGAGGTAGACATCTATCACATAATATCAAACACGTTAAGAGATTAATATATCACATAATATTCATATGTTAAAAATATATAATTTCCAACAAAATGTTAAGCAATCATTTTTAAAGAAAATACGGTCGAAGTCCAGACTCACTAATGCATCCTAACAAACTCGATAAGACACACTAATGCAAATTTTCTGGTTCTCTAAGACCAACGCTCGGATACCAACTGAAATGTCCCGTTCTTATTGATTAAAAACGTTCCATATTAATTGATTTCGTTGCGAGGTTTTGACCTCTATATGAGACGTTTTTCAAAGACTGCATTCATTTTTAAACAAACCATAACCTTTATTTCATCAATAAAGGTTTAAAAAGCTTTACGTAGATTATCAAATAATGATAATCTAAAATATCCTGTTTACACACGACCATTACATAATGGTTTACAATACAAATATGTTACAACAAAATAAGTTTCTTGAATGCAGTTTTTACACAATATCATACAAGCATGGACTCCAAATCTTGTCCTTATTTAAGTATGCGACAGCGGAAGCTCTTAATAATCACCTGAGAATAAACATGCTTAAAACGTCAACAAAAATGTTGGTGAGTTATAGGTTTAACCTATATATATCAAATCGTAACAATAGACCACAAGATTTCATATTTCAATACACATCCCATACATAGAGATAAAAATCATTCATATGGTGAACACCTGGTAACCGACAATAACAAGATGCATATATAAGAATATCCCCATCATTCCGGGACACCCTTCTGATATGATATAAATTTCGAAGTACTAAAGCATCCGGTACTTTGGATGGGGTTTGTTAGGCCCAATAGATCTATCTTTAGGATTCGCGTCAATTAGGGTGTCTGTTCCCTAATTCTTAGATTACCAGACTTAATAAAAAGGGGCATATTCGATTTCGATAATTCAACCATAGAATGTAGTTTCACGTACTTGTGTCTATTTTGTAAATCATTTATAAAACCTGCATGTATTCTCATCCCAAAAATATTAGATTTTAAAAGTGGGACTATAACTCACTTTCACAGATTTTTACTTCGTCGGGAAGTAAGACTTGGCCACTGGTTGATTCACGAACCTATCACAATATATACATATATATCAAAGTATGTTCAAAATATATTTACAACACTTTTAATATATTTTGATGTTTTAAGTTTATTAAGTCAGCTGTCCTCGTTAGTAACCTACAACTAGTTGTCCACAGTTAGATGTACAGAAATAAATCGATAAATATTATCTTGAATCAATCCACGACCCAGTGTATACGTATCTCAGTATTGATCACAACTCAAACTATATATATTTTGGAATCAACCTCAACCCTGTATAGCTAACTCCAACATTCACATATAGAGTGTCTATGGTTGTTCCGAAATATATATAGATGTGTCGACATGATAGGTTGAAACATTGTATACGTGTCTATGGTATCTCAAGATTACATAATATATAATACAAGTTGATTAAGTTATGGTTGGAATAGATTTGTTACCAATTTTCACGTAGCTAAAATGAGAAAAATTATCCAATCTTGTTTTACCCATAACTTCTTCATTTTAAATCCGTTTTGAGTGAATCAAATTGCTATGGTTTCATATTGAACTCTATTTTATGAATCTAAACAAAAAAAGTATAGGTTTCTAGTCGGAAAAATAAGTTACAAGTCGTTTTTGTAAAGGTAGTCATTTCAGTCGAAAAAACGACGTCTAGATGACCATTTTAGAAAACATACTTCCACTTTGAGTTTAACCATAATTTTTGGATATAGTTTCATGTTCATAATAAAAATCATTTTCTCAGAATAACAACTTTTAAATCAAAGTTTATCATAGTTTTTAATTAACTAACCCAAAACAGCCCGCGGTGTTACTACGACGGCGTAAATCCAGTTTTACGGTGTTTTTCGTGTTTCCAGGTTTTAAATCATTAAGTTAGCATATCATATAGATATAGAACATGTGTTTAGTTGATTTTAAAAGTCAAGTTAGAAGGATTAACTTTTGTTTGCGAACAAGTTTAGAATTAACTAAACTATGTTCTAGTGATTACAAGTTTAAACCTTCGAATAAGATAGCTTTATATGTATGAATCGAATGATGTTATGAACATCATTACTACCTTAAGTTCCTTGGATGAACCTACTGGAAAAGAGAAAAATGGATCTAGCTTCAATGGATCCTTGGATGGCTCAAAGTTCTTGAAGCAAAATCATGACACGAAAACAAGTTCAAGTAAGATCATCACTTAAAATAAGATTGTTATAGTTATAGAAATTGAACCAAAGTTTGAATATGATTATTACCTTGTATTAGAATGATAACCTACTGTAAGAAACAAAGATTTCTTGAGGTTGGATGATCACCTTACAAGATTGGAAGTGAGCTAGCAAACTTGAAAGTATTCTTGATTTTATGAAACTAGAACTTTTGGAATTTATGAAGAACACTTAGAACTTGAAGATAGAACTTGAGAGAGTTCAATTAGATGAAGAAAATTGAAGAATGAAAGTGTTTGTAGGTGTTTTTGGTCGTTGGTGTATGGATTAGATATAAAGGATATGTAATTTTGTTTTCATGTAAATAAGTCATGAATGATTACTCATATTTTTGTAATCTTATGAGATATTTCATGCTAGTTGCCAAATGATGGTTCCCACATGTGTTAGGTGACTCACATGGGCTGCTAAGAGCTGATCATTGTAGTGTATATACCAATAGTACATACATCTAAAAGCTGTGTATTGTACGAGTACGAATACGGGTGCATACGAGTAGAATTGTTGATGAAACTGAACGAGAATGTAATTGTAAGCATTTTTGTTAAGTAGAAGTATTTTGATAAGTGTATTGAAGTCTTTCAAAAGTGTATAAATACATATTAAAACACTACATGTATATACATTTTAACTGAGTCGTTAAGTCATCGTTAGTCGTTACATGTAAGTGTTGTTTTGAAACCTTTAGGTTAACGATCTTGTTAAATGTTGTTAACCCAATGTTTATAATAACAAAAGAGATTTTAAATTATTATATTATCATGATATTATGATGTACGAATATCTCTTAATATGATATATATACATTAAATGTCGTTACAACGATAAACGTTACATATATGTCTCGTTTCAAAATCATTAAGTTAGTAGTCTTGTTTTTACATATGTAGTTCATTGTTAATATAATTAATGATATGTTTACTTATCATAATATCATGTTAACTATATATATAACTATATATATGTCATCATATAGTTTTTTTACAAGTTTTAACGTTCGTGAATCACCGGTCAACTTGGGTGGTCAATTGTCTATATGAAACCTATTTCAATTAATCAAGTCTTAACAAGTTTGATTGCTTAACATGTTGGAAACATTTAATCATGTAAACATCAATCTCAATTAATATATATAAACATGGAAAAGTTCGGGTCACTACAACAGCTCCACTTCGACTCCCCAGAAAGACTACTCTTATTATAACCACGATATTTATACCTTGTCCCTTCGCCGTTATTACCGGATGATAATGCTAAAAACGAACATATATTTCATAGCATTATTCCTCAAGAAAGACAAGCTTTTAGTTGCAATTGTTCTATTTACAAGTGATATTCGTTTAAATAATAAAAGGTGAAGACAAAAGACAGATTCGACGATTTGAAGACGCAAACGACCAAAAAGCTCAAAAGAACAAAAGACAATCAAAAAGGTTCCAATTATTGATAAGAAACGTCTCGAAATCACAAGAGTACAAGATTCAAAACGCAAAGTACAAGATATTAAATTGTACGCGAGGACGTTCGAAAATCCGGAACCGGGACTAGAGTCAACTCTTAACGCTCGACGCAACGGACTAAAAATTACAAGTTAACTATGTATATAAATATAATATAATATATAATTAATTATATTAATTATATATATATTATATATATATATTTAAAACCGTCGGCAGCAGGAAACTTCAAGGGTGAAAACTGAAAATACCTCTCCGCGACTCGCGGAGTTTGAAGGCCATTTTGCCGCGAGTCGCGGAGCCCCAAAAATCATTCCTGGCTATAAATCAACCCGAATTCTGATCAAAATAATATCATATTTTCATCTCTCTCTCAATATATACGAGTAATATATATTTATATTTATAATTTATATTTTAATTTTAATTATAATTCTAATAATAAGGATATGTTAGCAAATGTTGTAAGGGTGTAAGTCGAAATTCTGTCCGTGTAACGCTACGCTATTTTTAATCATTGTAAGTTATGTTCAACCTTTTTATATTAATGTCTCGTAGCTAAGTTATTATTATGCTTATTTAAAACGAGGTAATCATGATGTTGGGCTAATTACTAAAATTGGGTAATTGGGCTTTGTACCATAATTGGGGTTTGGACAAAAGAACGACACTTGTGGAAACTAGGCTATGGGCTATTAATGGGCTTTATATTTGTTTAACTAAATGAAAATTTGTTAATGTTAATATAAAGATTTACAATTGGGCGTCCCTATAAATTACCATATACACTCGATCGGACACGATGGGCGGGGTATTTATATGTACGAATAATCGTTCATTTAACCGGACACGGGAATGGATTAATAGCCACTAGAATAATTAAAACAGGGGTGAAATTACATTCAAGGGTAATTGGTGTAATTGTTAACAAAGTAGTAAAACCTTGGTTTACACGCAGTCGATAACCTGGTGTATTCATTAAACAAAGTATTAAAACCTTGTTACAATTCGAATCCCCAATTAGTTGGAATATTTATCTTCGGGTATAATAATAATTTGACAAGGACACTTGCAATTTATATTTATGACTGATGGACTGTTATGGACAAAAACCAGACGGACATATTGAATAATCCAGGACAAAGGACAATTAACCCATGGGCATAAAACTAAAATCAACACGTCAAACATCATGATTACGGAAGTTTAAATAAGCATAATTCTTTTATTTTATATTTAATTTCCTTTATTTTATATTTAATTGCACTTCTAATTATCGCACTTTTATTGTTATTTTATTTTATCGCACTTTTAATTATCGTACTTTTTAATTATCGCAATTTAATTTTATCGCATTTTTATTATTCGCAATTTCATTATCGTTATTTACTTTACGCTTTAATTTAAAGTCTTGTATTTATTTAATATTTTACATTAGGTTTTAACTGCGACTAAAGTTTTAAAATCGACAAACCGGTCATTAAACGGTAAAAACCCCCCTTTATAATAATAATATTACTTATATATATATTTGTATTTTTATAAAAGTAAACTAATATAGCGTTGAGCTTTGTTTAAAGATTTCCCTGTGGAACGAACCGGACTTACTAAAAACTACACTACTGTACGATTAGGTACACTGCCTATAAGTGTTGTAGCAAGGTTTAAGTATATCCATTCTATAAATAAATAAATATCTTGTGTAAAATTGTATCGTATTTAATAGTATTTTCCTAGTAAAATAATAACTATTTTATATACACCTCGCGAAACATCAAGTATTTTTGGCGCCGCTGCCGGGGACTATCTTAAAAACCTGAAGCGCAACGCTAATATAAAAAAAAAAAAAGATTTTTATCTACTTTTATTAAAAGTCGTTTTTGTAAAAATTACGTTTTAATTATTCAAAAATATAAAAAGAAAAACAAAAATATAAGTATTTTTAGGATTTTGTTAAATATTTAAGTTTTATAAGTTTCTTTATCTTTATTTTAATTTATAAAAATATAAATTTTATTAAAAATCGTTTATTTAAACTAAAAACAGAAAAAAGAAAATAAAAAAAAAAAAAAATAAAGGAAAAACGCGTAAAAGTGAAACCTGTCAACTGTTTTTCTGAACCCCGCGACTCGCGGGGTTTTCCTCTTTATTCACCGCAACTCGCGGAGGGCCTCTGACACTCGGACAAAAACCCTAATCACGGGTTATTATTTATTATTATTATTATTATTATTAAAACCTAATTACTATTATTATTATTATTAGATTTAATTTTACTTTTTATTTAATTTGTTGTATTTTGTTAAATTAGTTTTAATAAAATTTTAAAATTAGTAGTTTTTATTAAATAAATAATATAAAAATAATATTTTTATAAAAATTGTACCTTTTACAACTTTTTGTATATTTTTATATTTTGTAACTTTTTAATCGTTGTAGCGTAATATTTGTATTTTTTTAGCTCATATTTAATTTTAAACTTAGTTTTAGCTATAGTTATTTTTACTCCTAGATTTTTAGGCTTTGCCGTAGAATTCCTTAAGTGCTTTTTCTTTAGACTAAGATTTAGGTGCTTTAGAATTTTGCGACGCCTTTTTAAGTTTTAGTTTCTTTTTAAGTTATTTCCATTTGGGATTTAGTTTTTCTTGTAAGCTTTAATATTTTTAGACCTTTTACTATGTATCAATTATCATTCCAATTAGTAATATCAATTTGCGATTATAATTTTAAGTTAGTTATAGTAATAAGGTTAAATTAGTTAAGTATTTTTAAGTTTTTATAAGTTTCTTTTATTTTTCCGTCACCTTTTATTTTTCAACCATTTCTTTTTCGACATTTTGCGACGAACTCTTTGTCTTTCTTATTTCTCGCCATTCTAGTTTTTAGGACTTAGAATTTTATTCTACTTCTTATCTAAATTTCTTAAAATTACGAAAATTTATTTTAAGTGGTTAAATTGATAGACATCAAAATTTTCTGGTTCGTAGTAATAGTTGGATTTGTACGTGGACCGGGTTATTGGAGCCAAACAGTCCTCAATTATATTGAGACCAAACGAATCCTGCCCCTCTGCTGCATCTTTTGGCTATTCGAAACGTGGGCAAAATCAGAAAAGTCTATTGATTGGATAACTTATTATAATTTTTCTTTCCTTTTAAAAACTAATAGGATATTCTGTGAATGCACCGAGCAAGACGTTCATCACCTTTTGTACGTTCACCACCTGTAACTCGATCAAGACATCGTTTAACAAATATAACCGCCGTTGATTTTTCTTTAGAATCGTCATCCAGTCGACCAAGTACTTCAGTTCAAATTACCGATAATCCATTTTTTGAACCCAACCTCACAATTGAGAATCCAGAAAATATTCAGGAACGGTTCATAGATCCTGAACCATTAAACTTTCCTCCGGAACCACCAATCATTCAAACAGAGATTGTTGAGGAACGAACTATTAAATCAGAATCATCTAGTGATTCCGATTCAACAAATTCAATTATGGAGAATCTGGAACCTTTAAGTATGGAAGACCGAATGAGAGCTAAACGCACTGGCCAAGGTCACGCAATTACTCATCCAGACATTAATGCGCCAGATTATGAAATCAAAGGACAAATTCTACACATGGTGACTAATCAATGCCAATTTAGTGGTGCGCCGAAGGAAGATCCAAATGAACATCTACGTACCTTTAATAGGATCTGCACACTATTTAAAATCCGAGAAGTGGAGGATGAACAGATATATCTCATGTTATTTCCCTGGACTTTAAAGGGAGAAGCCAAAGATTGGTTGGAATCGTTACCTGAAGGGGCGATCGATACATGGGACGTTTTAATTGATAAATTTCTTAAACAATTCTTTCCTGCATCTAAAGCCGTAAGACTTCAAGCAGAAATTGTTACGTTCACACAGAAACCAAATGAAACTCTATATGAGGCGTGGACAAGATATGGAAAGTTGTTAAGAGGATGTCCGCAGCATGGTTTAGACACCTGTCAAATAGTACAAATATTTTACCGAGGATGCGACATCACTACAAGAAAAGACATAGATATAGCAGCTGGTGGTTCGATTATGAAGAAAACCGAAACTGATGCTTACAAAATTATTGATAACACTGCTTCCCACTCACATGAGTGGCACCAAGAAAAAGATATCATTAGATCATCTAAAGCAGCTAGAGCCGATTCTAGCCATGACTTAGATTCCATTTCCGCAAAGATAGATGCTTTCGAGAGACGAATGGAAAAGATGACTAAAGATATTCATGCTATACGAATTAGTTGTGAGCAGTGTGGAGGACCACATTTGACAAAAGATTGTCTCAGTATTGAATTAACAATGGAACAAAGAGAGAATATTTCATACATAAACCAAAGGCCTGGAAATAATTATCAGAATAATTATCAACCGCCAAGACCGATTTACAATCAAAACCAGAATTATAACCGAAATATTCCATACAACAACCAACACGGTCCTAGCAATCAACAAGTATCCAATAACACTTACAATCAGCAAAGACCGAATTTTCAAAACAAACCACCACAACAAACCGATGATAAAAAGCCGAATTTAGAAGATATGATGACGAAGCTAGTTGAAACTCAAACGCAGTTTTTCACATCTCAAAAACAAACCAATGAACAAAATGCTCAAGCATTTAGAAATCAACAAGCTTCTATTCAAAATCTGGAACAAGAAGTAAGTAACCTAGCAAGGTTAATAGGTGAAAGAAAACCGGGAAGTTTACCAAGCGATACAAATGCTAACCCCCGGAATGAAACAGCTAAAGCTATTACCACAAGAAGTGGTACAACACTTAAACCACCTGAAATACCTGTAACTTCTGATGAAACTATTCCTACTCCACAAGAACCACAACCTGATCAAGATAAGGAAAAAGAACCAGTAGTTGAAAAGGTTAATGAAGATAACACAGTTAAGGCTAAACCTTATGTTAAACCATACCAACCACCACTTCCTTACCCGAGTAAAATGAAGAAGGAAAAACTTGAAGCCGAGCAATCCAAATTCTTGGATATGTTTAAACAGATAAATGTAAATCTTCCTTTCATTGATGTAATTTCAGGAATGCCAAGATATGCTAAATTCTTGAAAGATCTAATCACGAATAGAAAGAAAATGGAAGAACTCTCGGCTGTTACTATGAATGCAAATTGTTCAGCAGTGCTGTTGAATAAGATACCAGAAAAACTATCTGATCCAGGAAGTTTCACAATTCCATGTTTTCTGGGTAGTCTTAGTTCAATAGAAGCATTGGCAGATTTAGGTGCTAGTATAAATCTAATGCCGTATTCACTATACGCTAAACTAGACCTTGGAGAATTAAAACCAACCAGAATAAGCATACAACTAGCCGATAGATCAATAAAATATCCTAGAGGGATAATGGAGAACATGCTAGTTAAAGTTGGTACTTTAGTATTCCCAGTAGATTTTGTTGTTTTGGACATGGAAGAAGATTCTCAAGTTCCTCTCATATTAGGAAGACCATTTTTAAACACGGCTAAAGCAATGATAGACGTGTTCGGCAAGAAACTGACCCTAAGTATAGAGGATGAGAGTGTTACCTTTTCAGTTGATAGAGCAATGCAACAACCACAATCTGCAGATGATACATGTTATTATATTAAAACTATAGATGCACATGCAGAATTATTAGAAGAATTTCCAGAATTACAAGGAACGGGAGAATGTTCTTTAGGAGAAGGTAATGAACCAATTGATGAAGCTGAAATGTTAGCTACACTTATAGCTAATGGATATGAACCAACAACAGAAGAAATTCAATTGCTAAAAGAAGAAGACAGATATCGATATAAATCATCGATAGAAGAACCTCCAAAATTAGAGTTAAAGCCACTTCCAAACCATTTGGAATACGCTTATTTACATGGTGAATCTGAATTACCTGTAATAATATCGTCTTCTCTTACTGAAAATGAGAAATCACAGCTCATTTCTGTGTTGAAAGCTCATAAACCAGCCATTGCATGGAAGATTCATGATATTAAAGGAATAAGTCCTTCGTATTGCACACATAAAATCCTTATGGAAGAAGGTCATAAAACGTATGTGCAACGCCAACGAAGACTAAATCCTAATATGCAAGATGTAGTTAAGAAAGAGATTATTAAACTGCTAGATGCAGGTTTGATATATCCAATTTCTGATAGTCCATGGGTAAGCCCAGTTCAATGCGTACCTAAGAAGGGTGGCATGACTGTCATTACAAATGAGAAAAATGAGCTTATTCCTACTAGGACTGTAACAGGATGGCGTGTATGTATTGATTATAGAAAATTAAATGACGCCACCAGAAAAGATCACTTTCCCTTACCTTTCATAGATCAAATGTTGGAAAGATTAGCCGGAAATAGTTACTACTGTTTTCTAGATGGATTTTCCGGATATTTTCAAATTCCAATAGCACCCGAAGATCAAGAGAAAACCACATTCACGTGCCCTTATGGTACTTTTGCTTACAAACGCATGCCATTTGGACTTTGTAACGCCCCTGCAACCTTTCAAAGGTGTATGATGGCGATTTTTCACGACATGATAGAAGAATGCATGGAAGTATTCATGGATGACTTTTCAGTCTTCGGTGATACATTTAAATCATGTCTAGTTAATCTGGAACGAATGCTAATTAGATGCGAAAAATCAAATCTAGTACTTAATTGGGAGAAATGCCATTTCATGGTTAAAGAAGGCATCGTTCTTGGACATAAAATTTCAAAAGAAGGAATTGAAGTGGATAGAGCTAAAGTAGATGTAATTGCTAAACTTCCACATCCCACCAATGTTAGAGGAGTTAGGAGTTTTCTAGGGCATGCCGGTTTTTACCGACGTTTCATAAAAGATTTTTCTAAAATTGCCACTCCTATGAATAAACTCCTAGAAAAGGATGCACCATTCATCTTTTCAGATGAATGTATCAAATCTTTTAATATTCTTAAAGAAAAACTCACTAATGCACCAATCATGATAACACCAAACTGGAATCTACCATTTGAACTAATGTGCGATGCAAGTGATTTTGCAATGGGAGCCGTTTTAGGACAAAGGATTGAAAAACGATTTCAACCTATATATTATGCTAGTAAGACGTTACAAGGAGCACAAACGAACTATACAACTACTGAAAAAGAACTCCTTGCTATTGTCTTTGCTTTTGACAAATTTCGATCATATCTCGTTCTAGCAAAAACGGTGGTCTATACCGACCATTCTGCTCTTAGATACCTATTTTCAAAACAAGATGCTAAACCAAGATTAATCCGTTGGATCTTACTCTTACAAGAGTTTGATATTGAAATCCGAGATAAAAAAGGAGCAGAAAATCTCGCCGCTGATCATCTTTCTCGTCTTGAAAATCCCGAATTAGAAGTTCTGAATGAATCGGCCATACAAGACAACTTTCCTGATGAATATCTATTGAAGATAGATTATAAAGAAATCCCATGGTTTGCAGACTATGCAAACTACTTAGTTTGTGGATTCCTTGAAAAAGGATTATCGTACCAAAGACGAAAGAAATTCTTCAGTGATATAAAACACTATTTCTGGGAAGATCCACATCTGTTTAAAAGTTGTCCCGATGGAATAATACGCCGATGTGTATTTGGAGATGAAGCGAGTAAAATTTTAAACCATTGTCACACAGGACCAACAGGAGGGCATTATGGGCCTCAACTAACAGCAAGAAAAGTTTATGAAGCTGGATTCTATTGGCCTACAATTTACAAAGACGCACACCTTCTTTGCAAATCTTGTGATGCATGTCAAAGGGCCGGAAAAATAAGTCAACGCGATGAAATGCCACAAAATGTCATACAAGTATGTGAAGTATTTGACATTTGGGGTATTGACTTTATGGGTCCATTTCCAAAATCTCATAATAATCTATATATACTCGTAGCCATTGATTATGTATCTAAATGGGCGGAAGCACAAGCTCTCCCAACTAACGATGCACGAGTTGTAGTAAACTTTTTAAAACGTCTTTTTGCAAGGTTTGGAACACCGAAAGCTTTAATAAGTGATCGGGGTACTCATTTCTGTAATAATCAACTTGAGAAAGTTCTTAAAAGATATGGAGTAACTCATAAAATCTCCACCGCATATCATCCACAAACAAGTGGACAAGTTGAAAATACCAACCGAGCTTTAAAACGTATTCTAGAGAAAACCGTAGGATCAAATCCGAAGGAATGGTCCATTAAATTAGAGGATGCACTCTGGGCTTTTAGAACAGCCTACAAAACTCCAATTGGAACCACACCTTTTAGACTTGTTTATGGAAAAGCATGTCATCTTCCAGTAGAAATTGAACACAAAGCATTTTGGGCTTTGAAGACATGTAATCTTGATTTACATGAAGCCGGACGTCTACGATTAAGTCAACTAAACGAATTAGAAGAATTAAGACATGAAGCATACGAAAATTCGTTAATCTATAAAGAAAGAACGAAGAAATGGCATGATAAAAGAATCAGAAGTTCAAAAGAATTTAAAGAAGGAGACAAAGTTCTTCTTTTCAATTCACGATTCAAGCTATTTCCTGGAAAATTGAAATCAAGATGGTCTGGACCATTCATAGTCAAAAGAGTTTTCCCATACGGAACGATAGAATTGATAAATTCAAATGGGATTGAATTTAAAGTTAATGGTCACAGAGTTAAACATTACATACATGGTCCGATGGAAGTCGACAACGAAGTTAATCACAATTTCGACACCACAGCTAACTAAGTGTGGGGAGAATCAAGTCTTTAAAGGATAATATGTATTTCTGTTAGAGTTAGATTGTCTGTTTTCGTGTAGTTCTCGAAAATGGAACACGTATGGTCTTTCCCTAGCAGACCCTAAAGAACTAGTCTTCTCCCCCCATTCTGAATTTTTATATTTTTTAGGTTTTTACGAAATGAAGACTGCCTGTGAACTAAACCATGGTCTAATGCTACACGCTTTGATCACTAAACGTAATAATGACATACTCCCGAGTGAATTAGTATCAGTAATCAGAGAAAGAATGGACGGAGTTAGAAAAGGATCCAGATGCGAAGATAATAAGTTACAATTTGGTAAAGGAAAATCAAAATCCGCAGCAAAAAGAAGAGCACGACACCTAGAAAAATGTCACAAATGCGGAAAATGGTCACATGGAGGTAAATGTTCAAATAATCAAACCTATTCAAATACCGAATTTGTTACTTTATGCAGAGACGGACCGTTCATATGTTTAGAAGAAAAGACAATGAATGCTCGAGGTTACGCCTATGCAGCCATGGAAGACCAATTAAACCGACTATCTTATGAATATAATAGATCATATAACTAAGAAATCTATTTCACAGGTATGTCTGTACAGTTTTTATTTTTATTTTTATTTTTAACCTTTTGATAATAAACGCTAATTTGTTCGCTAAAAAGTATTAAATTGGTATTAAATAAAATTAGGTTTGGCGACCGAAATTATTGATATCGTTCAAAAATTTATTACATCACTGCGAAATTTAAACGTTTATTCTTAAGGTATAAATATCTTTAATCAATCAACCCAAAATATTTCAAAAATTCGTCATGAGTTAAATTAGGTCTTGGAACCGAAATTACTTTACCGAAAAGAGGGGCGCATATTTTTGATAATATTTGATTGATTAAAGTGGAATAAAAAGACAAAAAGATTTTCAATTTTATTTTTACCATGTTTTTAAAATTAATATTTAAATCTTAAATTAATATTGTAAACTTTGTAAAAACAATATTTTTAAAATTGTAAATATTTGAAAAATTAATATAAGTTTGGTGTAAATTTATAATATGAATTTTTAAATTAAGTTTGGTTTGAATTTTTAATTTTTAAAATATGAAATTTTAATTTTATGCATTTCAAATTTTAAGTTTGGTGTGAATTTTTAATTTTTAATATTAATTTTGAATTTTATATTTATGTTGTGTGAATTTAAAAACAAAAATTTACTTTATCTCATTAAGTTAAAAATATGACTTTTAAAATTCGTCGTAAGTTGAAGACTAGGTCTTTGAACCGAAATTGCTTTACCCGAGGGAGGGACGAGAACTTTTATTATCAATATTTTTAATCTTGTTGATTTAAAGTATGCCAAAAACATAAAAAAACCCAAAAATCTTAGCTTTTAAAACAATCGCTACAAAAAGACAAATTTTAAAATTTTGTCGAGGGACGGACTAGGACATCAATCCGAAACGACCTCGTCCTAAATAACAAGGGAAACAAAATTTTAAAATTAATTTCTTAATTGTTTTATAAGTTAAAGATTATAAAAAAAAAAAAAAAAAAAAAAAAAAAAAAAAAAAAAAAATAACTCCGCGACTCGCGGAGTTTTCAGTTAAAACCTCCGCGACTCGCGGAGGGACCAAATTACAGAAAAAAAATAAAACTAGCTGCTCGAACTGATCACTCTCACACACACATAAACACCCAAATACAGCTCGAACAGAACCCGAAAACCCACGAAAATCATCCCAAAAACTCGATTTTTCACCGTTAATCTTCAAATTTTTCACTACAATCATGTTGAGAAGGATGATATCTAGGAACTACTCAAGAAAACAGGTACAATTACACCCCAAATCACCTTTAAATCCGAATTTTAGTGTGTTCTTGAGCATATTTTCATAATTTGAATTTTGTTAATTTTTAGTGTAATTAGTGTTAAATTGTTAGTATATTATGCATGTATAACCTAGATTGATGCTTGTTAACATGATTTGAAGCCAAAAACTTCAAAATCTTTAGAATCTAGGGTTTGTGTTCTTGAGCAATTTGGGGCTTTTTGATATAAACAGGTTATGGCCGATTTTTGTCATGAATTGTTGCTAAATTGAGTAGTGTAACATGTCTAGGTAGTTAAATGATCCAAACTTTGAGCCTAAACATGATTTTGAGAATTAAAGTGGACTTTTTCAAGTCCAAAATTCATGAACTTGATTTTTGAAAGATAATGCCATTTGAGACTTGTTTATTTGCTAGTAATGATTATTTTGACATGTTATTTGAGTTGAATGCTTATGAACTTGGTGAAAATTTTCGTATATGCTTATTTGAAAAAGTGTAGATTTGATAAAAATGTGAAAATAAGCTTAAGTTTGATATAAATTGATAATGTCATTGTAATTATTTTGATTGATGATTTTGCTGACACTAATGCATATTTGGATGCACAAAATTTGTGTTTGATGTGTTTTGCAGACTGAAAGGGGTGAATCTTCATCCCAAGCCCGTCACGCTCCTGCTGAGAACTTGGAACAACAGGAGGTAGATAACTACTACAAGCAGGATGTACCTCATCCAGTCATGACATTTTCAGATATGCACTTGGAACAGTTGCACCCGAACCTGCGATTTGACAGACTTTGGATAGATTATCTAAAATATCAACGGGGTTTGCATACTCTTCATTCCAAGGTTGTTGAGGTACCAAGGGTCATAGAATGGGGACCCTTGGAAGCTGTAGAATTGGCCGGGCCAATTAGGGAATTACTGGTACAGAGGTATGGTAATTCTTCTTTTAATGACTGGATATGTTTATTCACCATACGCAGACCTGTATATAAAGTATGGTGTGAAGAGTTGTTATGTAGTATAGAGTTGAATGATCGGGTAGCCAGTTTAACCGATCGTTCTTTTATTAGATTTTTGTTAGGCGGTTCGATGCGCCACATGTCTTTACTGGACATGGCTCAGGCTTTACGTATATATACGCCTGAGGAATTAGCGTCTGCCGATTGTAGAGGATTGATACTAAACGGTAGGAAAATAGATGAGAATTTTGATACACACGGTGTGTGGAGTCAAATGACAAGCCACCACCGTTTCAAAGGGGGAAACTACTCTTATTTGGATATAGATAGAGCCGAATTAAGAGTAATACATAGGTTTTTAGCTAATTCGATTACACAAAGGGGTAAAAACAAAGAAAAGGTAAATGAACAAGATTTGTTTTACCATATGTGTATTCGAGACCCACACAGCGCTGTAAGTATACCATATTGTGTGGGTTATTATTTATCAGCTATGGTTCGAGGGATGCGTCCACATAGCATAATAGGAGGTGGTATTTTTATTACTTTGATTGGTGAATATCTCGGTGTGGATATAAGTCGGGGGGGATTATTAGTAGAAGAGCCGGAACCCCGCGACACTATAGGTTTAAATGTATACCATGGTGCGAAAGTGTTGAAGCGGCGAAACAACGCCGCAGTACGATACAATGGTAGACATCCACAGGTAGAGAGAAACCAGGAACAAGGTAATGTAGGAGGGGGGCAAGAAATGCATAGGTTTATAGCTTCTCAGGAATACGAAAATGCTAGACAGAGAGCATTTGAAGATTGGCAAGTTCATCAGAACCAGATCATAGCGCATTGCCAACATATAGGTAGAAACTATATTCCTACACCGAAACCCGTCTTCCCTCCTTGGTCGATAGAGATGCAGCCACCATATCCTACGTATGACCCTGCCGAAGCATTCTATAGCACTTATGGTTATGCGTGGAATCCCTATTGGTACCAATATCATCCTTAGTTTACCTATTTTGTTTTTATTTTGTAATTTGTAATTATTGATATGTTTAATATTTTTTGTTAATATTGTAATCATTTTTATATTTATCTAACTTTTATTCTTAGATTAAAATAATTTTTGAATGTGGGGTAATATACCAAACTTCAAAAATATGTATATATGTTTGCAGTTTATCTTATGTACACAACAGGGTAAAACAACGCATTTTCAAAGACTGGCATTAAGTTCAGCAAAAGCAAGTAATTTTGACGACAATGATGCAAAATGTATGTGAAATAACAACAAGACGGAATGAACAAATGACGTGCACCATTTATCATTCAGCAAACAAACGCCAATATATTTGGAAACTTTGGTAAAAATTTAATCATTTTCACACAAATCACCCTCAATAATTTAAATTGTTACTGATTTCTTGCAAATGAGGGCATTGCAAGATCTTAAGTGTGGGAAGGGATTAAATTCTTTCGGATTTTAAAATTTTTTATATTAAACACTTGGTTACCATTAAAAATACTAGTAAAGCAGTAGTTGTATTAGAATCTAGTGCTCTCTGATAATAAAGAACAGCCCTGGTCTTATATACTGACTACCCAATTCTAGTAAAATTTTTCAAAATTTTCAATTAAATGAATTCAAAAACATGTTTATACATATTTATGAACGATAAAACTAGGTTTTAACACCGAAATTATTGTTACCTCAAAAAGGACATAAATTAAGAAACAAACTAAAACGTCAAAATTCATTTAAAATGGAATAGAGGACGATAAAAAGAAAAATAAAAAGCCAAGTGTGGGAAAATTTACCAAGTTATTTTAAACATATGCCACATATATTTGTAACAAATAACTGAAAATACTTTTGCTTTGAACTAAACTAAACTGTTTTACCCGATGAAAGAAAAGAAGAGATGGATCTACACGATGAATCAATTCCATCATTAAAAGGAAGTAAAGTCTTCCGAAAAAGACACGCGCTTCTTGATTTAGGTCATGAAGTTGTCGTCCAGACCAGCTGTAGGTTGACGAAAAATCTAGAAAAGTCATCACTAAAATCAGCTGGAAATCCACGGACCTCAGCATTAAACAGGGTCGCCAAGTGGTCAGATTTATCCTAACCATGAGAAGGATTTATCTCGTACAATGGGGGGGCACCGTGCAAATTAGCTTGATAAGACTAATGAATCAGATCCCCAGAAAGGATAATCTCCTTAAAGATTAAAAATCAGCTTTTAAGCCTGATATTACTCAATCCTTGAGATTGACCTTAAAGATTGAGAATTACAAACTCATGGAATTCAATGATATCTAAACTCGAGCTTGAACGAGAAAATATTTTGATCAAATTATAAACCGATTTGTTTTCTGAAAACCCATTTTCAATGCGTTCATTACCATTGAACGTAAAATCCTAGGAATTCACCTGGAATTCATTAGGTCACCTGAACCAAATCGGGTGTCAACCGTAAGAACGGTGGTTGCATAACATGGTCAAAGACAGGACTTTGTGCCAAACCGACAAATTATAAGGGTGAGCTTTACTATTGCTCCTACCAAGGATAGTAATTGCGTCCGACACGTTATAGACCATAATCAAAAGCATGTCACGGGACATTGCCTTAACAGTTGCTTGTTCAACGCTTTCCTTTACAACCGGACGGTAGTTTACCGAAAGGTAATATACGGAACAAGTAAACTGGACGTGTTGCTTTCCAAATACAAGGTTAGCAAGTGGGTGACACAAAACCGCAAGTTTTGAGCTAAAATTTTCAAATCTGAAACCCATCAAACCCACAAAAATATTTTGCAAACACCGGTAAAGGGTTATTCCGGAAAACTTATCTAGGGTAAAAACTAGATTTAATTTTCAAAAGATCAAATGTTTTCATAAAGATCCAATTTCCTTAATGGATCTAAATTTTTATAGTCATGTGGGACTGTAAACCATATCGTTACTACCATTGTTTATACCGCCGTATAGAAATCACTGATGTACAAAGTGTGAAGAATAAAGAAGTGATTCTAGTATTTCAAGACAATATTGCTTGAGGACAAGCAACGCTCAAGTGTGGGAATATTTGATAATGCTAAAAACGAACATATATTTCATAGCATTATTCCTCAAGAAAGACAAGCTTTTAGTTGCAATTGTTCTATTTACAAGTGATATTCGTTTAAATAATAAAAGGTGAAGACAAAAGACAGATTCGACGATTTGAAGACGCAAACGACCAAAAAGCTCAAAAGAACAAAAGACAATCAAAAAGGTTCCAATTATTGATAAGAAACGTCTCGAAATCACAAGAGTACAAGATTCAAAACGCAAAGTACAAGATATTAAATTGTACGCGAGGACGTTCGAAAATCCGGAACCGGGACTAGAGTCAACTCTTAACGCTCGACGCAACGGACTAAAAATTACAAGTTAACTATGTATATAAATATAATATAATATATAATTAATTATATTAATTATATATATATTATATATATATATTTAAAACCGTCGGCAGCAGGAAACTTCAAGGGTGAAAACTGAAAATACCTCTCCGCGACTCGCGGAGTTTGAAGGCCATTTTGTCGCGAGTCGCGGAGCCCCAAAAATCATTCCTGGCTATAAATCAACCCGAATTCTGATCAAAATAATATCATATTTTCATCTCTCTCTCAATATATACGAGTAATATATATTTATATTTATAATTTATATTTTAATTTTAATTATAATTCTAATAATAAGGATATGTTAGCAAATGTTGTAAGGGTGTAAGTCGAAATTCTGTCCGTGTAACGCTACGCTATTTTTAATCATTGTAAGTTATGTTCAACCTTTTTATATTAATGTCTCGTAGCTAAGTTATTATTATGCTTATTTAAAACGAGGTAATCATGATGTTGGGCTAATTACTAAAATTGGGTAATTGGGCTTTGTACCATAATTGGGGTTTGGACAAAAGAACGACACTTGTGGAAACTAGGCTATGGGCTATTAATGGGCTTTATATTTGTTTAACTAAATGAAAATTTGTTAATGTTAATATAAAGATTTACAATTGGGCGTCCCTATAAATTACCATATACACTCGATCGGACACGATGGGCGGGGTATTTATATGTACGAATAATCGTTCATTTAACCGGACACGGGAATGGATTAATAGCCACTAGAATAATTAAAACAGGGGTGAAATTACATTCAAGGGTAATTGGTGTAATTGTTAACAAAGTAGTAAAACCTTGGTTTACACGCAGTCGATAACCTGGTGTATTCATTAAACAAAGTATTAAAACCTTGTTACAATTCGAATCCCCAATTAGTTGGAATATTTATCTTCGGGTATAATAATAATTTGACAAGGACACTTGCAATTTATATTTATGACTGATGGACTGTTATGGACAAAAACCAGACGGACATATTGAATAATCCAGGACAAAGGACAATTAACCCATGGGCATAAAACTAAAATCAACACGTCAAACATCATGATTACGGAAGTTTAAATAAGCATAATTCTTTTATTTTATATTTAATTTCCTTTATTTTATATTTAATTGCACTTCTAATTATCGCACTTTTATTGTTATTTTATTTTATCGCACTTTTAATTATCGTACTTTTTAATTATCGCAATTTAATTTTATCGCATTTTTATTATTCGCAATTTCATTATCGTTATTTACTTTACGCTTTAATTTAAAGTCTTGTATTTATTTAATATTTTACATTAGGTTTTAACTGCGACTAAAGTTTTAAAATCGACAAACCGGTCATTAAACGGTAAAAACCCCCCTTTATAATAATAATATTACTTATATATATATTTGTATTTTTATAAAAGTAAACTAATATAGCGTTGAGCTTTGTTTAAAGATTTCCCTGTGGAACGAACCGGACTTACTAAAAACTACACTACTGTACGATTAGGTACACTGCCTATAAGTGTTGTAGCAAGGTTTAAGTATATCCATTCTATAAATAAATAAATATCTTGTGTAAAATTGTATCGTATTTAATAGTATTTTCCTAGTAAAATAATAACTATTTTATATACACCTCGCGAAACATCACCGGAGAACCTTTTATATTCCACGACATCATCAGCAGATGTACCAACAGCTCGTTATCTCTTTGGCGAAATCCGCAATCAGTATTTTGAAAATCTCGCAGAACTTCTTCAGTTATACCTACAACGTTCATCTCTAATAATTTTATACTTCAAATGTGAAGTTTCTGAAAAACACCCTGAACTGTGAAGTAGTTCTTGAAATGCTAATGAAGCAGCAAAAATTGTAAACGACTTTAACAGTTAAAAGCTTGACGATGAAGTACAGTGTGTTGGTAAAGCTCAGAAAAATAGAAGGGGTTGGAATTGGAAAATGGATTGAGCAAAGTATGAAAGAGGATGTGGATAAATCACAAGAATTGAATCTGCTTTCAAAGAATTCAAACGATTCAGTACCTGCTGAAACCGTTAGTAAGAACCCTAATTCTTATTCTAAACCTTTCCAAATGATATTCATCATCATCATTTTATCTTAAGATATATAAGATATCTTCATATTTTCCGTTATACATATTCTCCATATTTCTGGAGATAATACCACAACTATTCCTATCTGGGATCGTTTATCTCTTCGTAACATCTGCGTTACAACATAAAAGAAACTGTGTTAGTTTCTAAATTTTGAAATCTTCAAATTTAAAATATGAATGTTTTGAAGTAGTGTTGGGAACTGATGCATGAATTAGTATAATATAATGAAACTTGATCAACTTCATTATATTATAGTAAGTCATGTTAAGTTCCTAATGGAATGTGATGATTTACAGTACCGTCATCATGTGCCATGTTACACGGTTCTTACATTCTATTTAATCCCCAAACGTATTAGGAACATATCGTCTTGATAGTTCGATCTTTTCAGGATATTCTGGTAATTTGACAAATCAAAAATCGTGCCATTACCATTTCTTTCTAAGAGCATTAGCTATATTCATTCCAAATTTCATACCTACGAATTCCGGACCAGTGCTCGCTTGACTCGAGGACGGGAAGATATCAAACCCAACAACCACCCGGAAACTACAAACCGTGTATATCAATACGTATTGCAACGTAAAGACACGGGAGAATTAAAAACAATATAATTCCAAGGAAATCATAAAAGTGAATAGATTTTTCTGGCGGCAGATGAAAAAGAAGAATATAGGATATGGAAGTTAGAAGTATAATAAGAATCAGGATTGGGTGGAGCATATCGGCGAATATTTTAAAGTAGGAATTAAGGAGAAAGAGTAAAAGCTATAGGATGTGGAAATAAGGAAACGAAGGGGGTAGATTTATAGTGAAATACCCGACAAAGAAATCAAAACAGATTTGTCACATTATATCAAAGAAGATCCTGTTTCCTAAATCGTTGAAGAACCAAATCTTATTACATAAGATTTTCTTTAAATTCCTTAAATTCTGGAAATCAATTCTAGTCACGTCATCGGTTGAAACAATTCCATATTCACTCATTACATTCTTTTGTGATAGCTTCACTCGTGCGCTTCATATGATCGAATAGTTTTATTCATATCTTCCGATAATGATAAAACTTTAATATTACCTCATATTCGTCATGAAAACATTTCTATTGTTAATTATGACAACCTCTACCAAATTTCGGGGACGAAATTTCTTTAACGGGTGGGTACTGTAACGACCCGGAAATTTCTGACCAAATTTAAACCCTAATCTTTATATGTTTCCGACACGATAAACAAAATCTATAATGCTGAGTCTAGAAAGTTTGAAATATATGTTCATATAATCAATTACCCTGTGACTGTGCCCGACGATTCACGAACAATTAATTGTAAATAAATATGTAGATGTATATATATATATATATAAATGTAAGTAGATATGATAATTAGAAATAATAAAATTTAAAAGTTAGGATTAAATATGTAAATTAAAATACAAAATAATTATGTGATAATTTGAAATGAATTCTAACACTCCGTATATACTACTCGGATGGAGAATAGTTAAGTATTAATATTTTTTTGTTTACACGTAAATCTCTATCTTATTAGGAGTACATATTACTCGGATATTATTATTATTATTAGTAACAATATTATTATTATTATATTT
Organism: Rutidosis leptorrhynchoides; assembly: GCF_046630445.1. Lineage (NCBI taxonomy): Eukaryota > Viridiplantae > Streptophyta > Magnoliopsida > Asterales > Asteraceae > Rutidosis > Rutidosis leptorrhynchoides. Next base: position 69,188,029 of record NC_092337.1, read on the forward strand.
ATTAATTATTAGATACTAAAAATAATAGGTATATATATATATATATGTATATATATATAAACATATAATTATGTAGGTTGTTATATATCACCATCTAAATTTCATTCATGTCTACTTTCTGATTTCTGTCCGTGAATGGAATAAAGATATACTATGCATGATTGAAAGATTATTTAAGTATTGTGTTTGATTGGTGTTTAAATTCCTTCAACCGAATTAATTGTGTATATATATTATATACACATACATGCCATTGATATAGAAAATTACATCTCTAACACCACTTCACCACTTCACTTTCTAAATTCATGATTAATTCAAGAATCCTCACCCTAACCATTTCATCAAACCACCACCCTCACCAACGACCACTTTCTTCTTTCTCTTGTTCAAACCCATAACTATCTTTTTATGTTTCTATTTCGGTTCATCACCAATTTCACCACTTATTGTAAAGCCTTCACTTGAAACCTTATAATATGCTTTCTGTTTCTTACACGAGTTCAAAACCCACAACCACAATAATCAACACCAAACCATTTAACAATTACTTTTAGTTTGTAATCTGTTTCGGATCAAGAACAAACCATAATTAACATCCATGCTCGTATCACCTCTCCTACGTTTACTGTCCACCACCAAACACCATTTATCGCCACAATCACCATCAATTAAACCAAATTGCAAATACTACTTGAATGTTCATCCACTGCTGCTATTCGTGTACTTTTGTTTTTATCATGATTAAAAGCAACCACCTTATCCTTCTTTGATCACAAACCAACACTCAGCTCGTTTATACAACTATCTGCTGTAAGTGTTCGGTTATAACCACTACCACAACCATTAAACATCAACACCCATCACCCTTGATAACCAATCGCCACCCTCCTCACTTTCATCACCAACAACCCGACATCACCACGACACCACCTTCCAACACCGGTTATCACCTTGACACCACCCTCGGCCAGGAACAACCGTCATCCACCTTCTATCTCTCATTAACGTCGCTTCTCTTCCTTTTAATCACCATAGTAAACCACCGGATCAATCACCACCACCAACAACCTTCCTTTCTCCTCTATCAAACTAAACACCACAGAAGCCATAACCATTTTGAGCAACCAAACCCGTCACCGTCATCGTGAATACTACTGCTCCTGTTACACACGATCTTTACTATTGTGTTGCAGCTGTAAACGTCACCCATTTAACCACCATCGGACACCCTCATAGGCCATCATCAAACCTCCGTTTGCTACTGTTTTTCCTTCTGATTTTCTGGACAACCAACGAACCCCAAATCGTCATCTACAACGCTTTTGTTGCTGCTATTACAGCCATAACTTCTGTTTCCATTTCTCTTTATATATTAATAAGGATAAAGATGATAGTGGAATCAATTAAAATTCATGGCCGACCCTTAAGGGGCCACATACAAGGACGTTCGTTTTTGTTTTTCTTTATGATGATGAACGATGATGAGTGTACTGAAGACCCCACCCGTTGAATTCCTGTCGTGGCTGCTAATCTATCTTTTAATTCACGAAACAAATGAATGGACATAATAGGGTTAGTTTTGGACTGAGATGTTTAAATGGGTTGAGATTCATTTGTTAGTTGGGCCGCTACATTCGGTTTTCTATTTGGGCTGGAGTAATTAGAAATAGGCAATACGGGTTATGAAATTATGATGCCGTATTAAAACGGAAAAACGAACTTGGACAAATGGTTTAGGGGGAAAAGTGAGCATGCGAGAGGTCTTGGGTTCGAGTCCCATCTTGGCCAATTCTTTTTATGAAAAGAGCTTTAGAGGTAGAATACTTTAATTATTATTATTATATTAGTATTATTGTTAATAAGTATTAAAATTAGTGTTAAACTAATTATTATTATCATCATTAATATAAATTATGTTATTATTATTTTCATTAACATTTAATATTAGTATTACATTTGGAACTATTAATATTATTATTATTATTAAACGAAAGTATCATTATTTTTTTAATCTATCATTACTTTTATAAAAACTATTACTAATACTATCATTATTATTATTAGTAGTATTAAAAGTATTATTTTTATCATTATAACTATTTTAGTATTATTATAACTATATTTTGTAAACAAAAGACTATTTATATATATAAAAATATATATATTTATATATATATATATATATATATATATATATATATATAATACAAAACTTAACTATATTAGCATTAGTATATATATATAAATGATATATATATTATTAAGATAAAAATGATATAATTAATAAAGTAAATATATATAAATTTATTCGACTACGATTATGTGTATTAATAAATATCCAAATAATATAGGTACGTGAATCTGAGGCCAACCCTATACTTGATCAATGATGTTATATGTATTTTTACTACAAAATACATTAGGTGAGTATATAGATCCCTTTTAAACTCTAAATATTTTTGGGCTGAGAATACATGCGCTGTTTTTATAAATGATTTACGTTATGGACACAAGTGATCAAAAATAAATTCTACGTTGAGTTGTACCATGGCATATTTCTTTATACTTGGTAGCTAATATTTACGTGAGGAGCGTAAACGCGAATCCTGTTGATAGATCTATCGGGCCTGACAACCCCAACCGGGCTGGACGACCAGTTTTTAACGGTTGCACAGTACTTCGTTTCGTTACTACACTTGGTACGGTGTAGGGTTTATTTAAGAATATGCTGATGTGATTTAAATGTTAAGTATGGTTACCAAGTGCTCAACGACTTTTCATACACGAGGAGTGTATTATGTTTAACTATATGAAATCTTGTAGTCCATAGTTATTACGCTGCTAGCATCAAACCTATATATCTCACCAACTTTACGTTGACATTTTAAAGCATGTTATTCTCAGGTACGAATTAAGTCTTCCGCTGTGCATTAGCTCATATTAAGGACCTTACTTGAAGTCGATCATCGCATGGGATCAACTGTTGAAGATTTCGTCCGGGAGGATTAGGACGGGTTGTTACAGATAACCTCTGTATTAATGATAAAATGCACTTTATAGAAGAACCTGTAAGAAATTAGGGTTCGTATTATTTAAATGCATGAAACAGAACAATATTCTATCCGTTGGAATTCACGAAAGGCCCCGAACCTACCTGGGAACGTGAAGACCAGATAAAATGTAAATATCCTCGTCTAGGTACGAACAACGCCGATTGATGGCAAAAACTAAATTTCGGGACGAAATTTCTTTTAACGGGTAGGTACTATAACAACCCTCATTTTTCGACTTCCGATTTTACTAAAATACCTAGAGTTGTTATATACGAATAAATTTAACGTTGACCGAATAAACGTACGCTTAAAATAAATAATATAATTATAAATATTATAAATAAGATTATGATATATAATATAACATAATTACATCAATAAATAAATATATATATATATATATATATATATATAATATTTATATTACTTTTGTTATTTAGTTAATAGAATATATAATTAACTAAATAATAAATAATATTATAACATTTATAAAACTAATAAAAACTATAAATTAATAATCATAAATTTTAATTTTTATAAAAACTAAATATAATAATAATTTTTATATAAAATTCCTATTTAATAATTAAACAAATATAGAAATAAAATGTTTAGAAATATATTAAACAATTTTTTTTTAGAATTTTATACAAAATAAAAATAAAAACTATATCTACTTTTAATAAATAAATACAAAAATACAAACTACTTTTTCTTTTAAGATTTACTTTTAATAAAAATACAAACTACTTTTCTTTTAAGATTTACTTTTAATAAAAATACAAACTACTTTTTATTATTTTAACTTTTAAGATTTACTTTTAATAAAAATACAAACTACTTTTTCTTATTTTAACTTTTAAGATTTACTTTTAATAAAAATACAAACTACTTTTTCTTATTTTAACTTTTAAGATTTACTTTTAATAAAAATACAAACTACTTTTTCTTATTTTAACTTTTAAGATTTTAGTTTTAATAAAAATACAAACTACTTTTTCTTATTTTAACTTTTAAGATTTACTTTTAATAAAAATACAAAATACTTTTTCTTATTTTAACTTTTAAGATTTTACTTTTAATAAAAATACAAACTACTTTTTCTTATTTTAACTTTTAAGATTTTACTTTTAATAAAAATACAAACTACTTTTTCTTATTTTAACTTTTAAGATTATTTTTAATAAAAATAAAAAATACTTTTTCTTATTTTAACTTTTAAGATTTACTTATTTTATTTTAATTTTTTTTTACCTAACATTTTCAACTATAAATACCACATACATTTCTCATTTCAAACTTACACCTTAATCTCTCATTTCTCTCTTAAGAACTACTTCTAGTTGATATCTCGGTCACTTACTTGCTTTACTTTCCTTTCTTGCGTGGAATACTTCAACTGCTATTTAAGGTGAGTTCATTTGCTCCCTTTTTAATTGCTTTTGCAATATATATTTTTGGGCTGAGAATACATGCGCTGTTTTATAAATGTTTTACGAAATAGGCACAAGTACTAAAACAAATTCTATGTGGGTTTAAACCAGAAATATACCCTTAGCTTGGTAACATTAAACTACTTGTCTATGTACGGTAGGCGCGAATCCTAAAGATAGATCTATTGGGCCTGACAACCCTATCCTGACTATGGGATGCTTTAGTACTTCGAGGTTTATATAACACACCTGATTCGGTGTACTTTCAGAGGGTAAAACATGAACGTTAAGGCTTGTTACCGGGTGCCTACAACTTATAGAATGCTTTTATACACTTGCTAGTGTACGGATATTTATGAAACTGAAATCTTGTGGCCTATTATTATAACGGAAATGATTGATTTTGATAAACTAATGAACTCACCAACCTTTTTGGTTGACACTTTAAGCATGTTTTGTCTTAGGTGACGAATAAGATGATTGCCATGATTGCTACCTGATGAATTGAATGCTGCTACATGGAGTCTTCATTTCATTACATTTACTTTGCATTAAGACTATTATTATTATTTCAGTTTAAGTTTGATGTAAAACTTTTAATGCTTCCGCTGTTTTATTAATAAATGTTTTATTCAAAACGTCTCATATAGAGTCGTTCTCGTATATACAACTGTGATTTGATATAATTAGTCACAAATACCCTAGGCCCTATTTTGGGGGTGTGACAACTAACCACCTTGCTTTTCTCTTTGGTTTATCGAGCCACAATCACACACACAAATCACCTATGTTCCATCTATATTTCCTGTCTTCTATTTCGGATACAACCCACCACCAATTATCACCTTTAAACAACCATAACAACCACCATTTGTCTCCCTCGCTATCTCTCTCTATTATTCGAATAAAACAATCATTTTCAACATTCGAGAACCTACAACCACTAACGATCTGGTTCTGTTTTCTGACCCATAAACCTACGTGCAAATTATTTGTTGCTACTGTAATAGTTTCCTATTCCAAAAGATGAGTGCCATGTTTCTGCTTAAAGAATAAATATATTAATACGGGTGTAATAATAAATAATGATGATAGTAACGAGAACTATCTATGAATGATTGATTAAAGTGAATTGATGGTGGAGCCTAGTAGGGCTACATGTTCCACTTTCTTTTCTGTTTCTATCCGATCTAATCACCCACACAAACTCAGATAAATCTAACGGGCCAGTTGAAGACAACCTAGATAAAATGGGCTTGTGAACTTGATCTATTTGGTCTTATGTGTTAATTGTTAATGGGCTTTTAATACGATTCAGACTACTACTGCTAAATCTCCTTGGTCTAGTAATCAAACTAGACTGCTTTTACACAAAGAATGATGATGATGAAAAGTACCTGTTATAGCAGCCTACTCGCTGCCACTTCCCTGTTTTCTGTTTCCTTTTCGGTTTAAACAGCCACGCAACAAAGAAGGATGATGAATAGTAATACGTGATGACTTGAAGATGAAGGTGAACAGTGATGATCGACTGTTGTTATGATTGCCTTTTTGTTTCGTTTCCATTCCTGTCGCAAGCTGCTGCTGTTGCAGCTGATTTGTTTCTGTTTACGAATGATGAAGGAGATGGTGAGATAATAAAGATGATGATTGGATTAGTAAAATGAAAACAGACAGAAAATGGTTAAAAGAATATAACGAATAGATTAAAACAGAAAAATAAAACAGCTCGGATGGTTAGAGGGTGGTGTCGGGTAACGAGAGGTCGGGGGTTCGAGCCTTGGCAAGGGCGTTCTATTTTTTTTAAGCCAATTCGTGTGAGGTAGTAATTTTGTTATTTTATTATTACTATTATTATTATTACTATTATTGTTATTAGTATTATTATTGTTATTAATTATTGTTACTATGTTAAGAATTGTTAGTACAAAACAATAATAAAAATGATTATTATTATCATTAATCAAATTAATAATAATATCATTATTGTTATTATCAGTATTACTATCATTTTCACAATCATTTTTATCATTATTATCAATATTTTTATTATAATTATTATTAATAATATTATCATTATTATTAAATACGAGAATTATTATTATTATCATTGTTTTTATTTTTACAAAAATATACCTATTACATATAACATAACTATATTAGTACTTCATATTATTATACTTTTACATAAAATATTATTTAAGTAATAAATAAGTTATATATAACATATATAATAGATAGTAAAATAATTATACATAAATATAAATTTTAATATGTTATATAATATATAAAGATATATATATACATATACTTGTTGCTATTATTATATGCATTAATATTATTTGTTATATAAATAACTGTTATAGGTTCGTGAATCCAAGGCCAACCCTGCATTGTTCAGTTCCGTCGTATGCATATTTTTACTACAAAATATCGTATTGTGAGTTCATTTGATTCTCTTTTACTCTTTACATTTTTGGGACTGAGAATACATGCGCTACTTTTACAACTGCTTTATTAAATGCTTTTGAAATACATTTTGAACTGCGAATACATGAAATGCTTTTATAAATGTTTGACGAGATAGATACAAGTAAAACATTCCTCGAATGAATTATGTGGACGTGATAATTGCCACCATTGAATTATGTGGACGTGATAATTGCCACAATTGATATGAATATTTTTCCTCTGATTATTATTGCTTGGTAACCTAAGAATTAGGGAACATCACTAATTTTGAGAATTAGTGCACGCCTAATTGACGCGAATCCTAAAGGTAGCTACCGGGTTTAACACTCCCACCCAGAATGTTCACTAGACGGAAGGGCTAGTGGGCATGGTGTTTAGTACTTCGAAGTTTATATGATTATTATACAGACGAGATGTTCTGTTTTGGGGATATTATTATGCGCATTATATGTTAAGGTCGGTTACCAAGCCAAGCTATGAAAGCAATGAAAAGTGAATGTTATGTATCGAGAGAATGATTTTATACACAGGTTATGTGTATGTTATTTTTGTGCACGAGATATGTGTACGGTTACTAAGATTTATGAAAGATGATTTTGTACACGAGAAAGGTGTACTGTATTTAAAAGATATCTCATGTACATTACAGGTGGGTATAGGATTTGGGCCCATTTGTACCATGCAGCATTTAAATCTTGTGGTCTATCAAAATGATGAATTTTATTGTTTTATGATAAACTTATGAACTCACCAACCTTTTGGTTGACACTTTAAAGCATGTTTATTCTCAGGTATGAAAGAAATCTTCCGCTGTGTATTTGCTCATATTACATGGAGTCGTTCATGGCATATAGAGGTCAGAACCTCGCAATGGGACCAACTGTTGAAGACTTCGTCCAGATGGATTAGGACGGGTCATCACAATTGTGTCCAAGTCAATGTTTATTTTGTCGAGTTTCGTTCGAACTGGTATTCGTCTCAACTTTGTTCTCCAAATAAAGATACCAACTTTGAGAGGTACAAAGCTATTACTCAATGTAGCCGTCGACAGGAAAGAATTTTGTAACAGCTTTTCGTTCAAAATCTTGGAGAAATTGTAGTGACCCGTCCTAATCCTCCTGGACGAAGTCATAAACATTTGGTCCCATCGCGATGATCGACTCCAAGTAATGTTCTTAATATGAGCTAATGCATAGCGGAAGGTTTCTTTCATACCTGAGAATAACATGCTTTAAAACGTCAACATAAAGTTGGTGAGATATATAGGTTTTGTTGCTAGCAGCGTTATAACTATGGACCACAAGATTTCATATATTTAAATATAATACACTCGCAAGTTATGTAAAAGTAGTTGAGCACTTGGTAACCATACTTAACATTTAAATCATCGCAGCATATTCTTAAATAATCGCTACACCGTACCAAGTGTAGTATACAGGAACGAAGTACTGTGCAACTGTTGAAAACTGGTCGTCCAGCCCGGTTGGGGTTGTCAGACCCGATAGATCTATCAACAGGATTCGCGTTTACATTCCTCATGTAAATATTAGCTACCAAGTATAAATAAATATGCCATGGTACAACTCAACATAGAATTTTTTTTTTTTTTTGATCACTTGTGTCCATAACGTAAATCATAACATGCATGTATTCTCATCCCAAAATATTTAGAGTTTAAAAGGGACTATATACTCACCATACTGTATTTTGTAGTAAAAATACATATAACATCATTGAACAAGTATAGGGTTGGCCTCGGATTCACGAACCTATATCAAGTATATATATATATATATATATATATATATATATATATATATTAACAAGTATAATCACATAATTCCATTTGTTAATTATATAATATTTATATATTTAATGTTGTGGTTATATAACTAAATTTCAATTAAAATATATACTTTACTTACATATTATATCTTCATTTATATGTTATTTATATTTATTTTGTAAAATAATTTCCATTTATATATACAGTTATATTAATCTATACTTATGTAATTGGTGTCTTATCAAAAATCATTAATTTATTATATGTAATATAAGTATATAATATTTATTTACCATATGAAAATAATACTAATTATAATAAAAATGTTAACAATGATAAAAATGACAATTTTACTAATAATGTTAATTGATAATTTTAATTAATATAATGATAATAATAATACTTATTTTCCTAACAATAATAATAATAATAGTAATAAATAATAATAACAATAATAAAGATAATATTAATGATAAGTAACTACCTCAAAATAAGCTTTAAAAGAAATAAACTGCCCGCGACGGGACTCGAACCCGTGACCTCCCGTTCAACGGACACCCTCCTAAACCAATGCTCTGCTTATCATTTTCTATTTTAATCACTCTTAAAATTCCTTTAACTCGCTTCGGTTTATTCATAGCCCAACAACAAACAATTACGGCCCAATAGTAAAGTGAATCTCGACCCACATCAAAATAACAGCCCAATTATAATGGTCCAGTAACCAACCCAGCATATTAATTCATTAAAGACTCGATCGTTTTTGCAGTTTAGGGAGTGGCAGCCATATTATTTAATTAACAAGTTGCAACAATAAAGGAGTATTCGGTTTACTTGTCACCAGCTGGATTCCATCGATAATTGTATACAACATCCTTTATTGGATCCTTTCGTTGTTAATTATTGTATTATTTACAATATCAATATCGTAATATCACCATCATCATAATCGGAGTTTTCATAATCATCATTCATATATCACAGATCCATTATTCTCTATAAATTAGGGTTTCATATCTACGACCATAACCCACTTCGTTTGAAGGTAAGGTTTAATTTAAATCGTTATCATCATCTTCATCACATTTGTCTCAGAAAAACAGAAATTAACAAACAACAACAGTGTATATGTTTCGATGGGTTAGGTTTAATGGTGATGGATTGCTACGGTTTAAACTGTCCAGATGAATAACGGAATCAGTGAGCAGGTGATAGTGGTCGAAAGGGAAATATAGCAGCAACAACTACGGGGTGTCTGGCTTGATTATAACAGAAGAAACAGAAGAAAATATAACCACGAGTTTTGGGTGGTCTTGGATAGAAAAATAAAAATAGGAGTGGGTTTGCGGTGGTTATATGGTACTTGTTAATGGTGATGATTAAGTGGTGATAGAAGTCGAGGGTGTTGGTTACATGGTGGTGAGTGAAGGTGTAGGGTGGCTTTTGGGTTTCGTTTTCAGGTTGAACAAGCAGAAATTTAATATACTAACCATAATAATAATTCATGGTGGTGATGGAAGGATATGGTGGGTTATGGTTCAATTAGGAGCAAGAAACAGATATAATCGTAGTCGTAGTTGCAGTGGGGGTAGGTTGTTTTGGTGTACTCAAATGTTTCAAGGAATAACACAAAAGTAGTGCTCAAATGGGTATTGTTTGGTGATTGTACATATAAACAGGTGTTGTTTGGTTGCAGTGAGTGAAGGAGATGTAGAGAGACGATGTTGTGATGATAATTTAAGGTTCACGAAAAAGAAAATAAGAGAGAAGGAGGAGAGAGAGTGATGGTCTTTGGTGATAGTTGTTGTCAAGCGGATTCAGAGAAGAAGAAGAAGGAGGCAGGCTGCAGTAGTTGTCCAAACAAAAGCTTGGAACAAATGGGTTGACGATCTTGGGTGATAATCATGTTGGTGATGTTTTTGGCCTTCGATTGTGGTGAAAGGTGATAGATACCATGTAATAAATATATACAAAGAAGAGATAATTATATTTTCTCATCTAGTGTAAATAAGATATAGATATGTTTTCAAGAGTTTTCTGCTTTTTCAATTCAGGAATGTTAACAGATACAATCAGTATATATACAAGAATTTGGATGATAATTCAAAGTTGGAGCAGTAAATTAAATTGTTGGTTTGTGTTAGTAGTCAATAGATGATCACATGTAAACAGAAACCAATCGAATTATGTACAGATAACTATTGCATTCTCATATCTGTGTTTATATATCCATAATATAATTTGTGTTATTTTCTATTATCAACAATAATAATGGTAATGATAATAATTTATAATAATAATAATTCTTAATAATAATAATAACTAATGACCTCTAAATTATAACTAGATTATACTTGTAATTATTCTTACAATAATACTTATACTTATAGATTATAAATGTAAATACAATAATGATACTCTTTGATATAATTGTATTTCAAATATAATAGTAATAGTAGTAATATTATTACTGATGACAATGATAACAATTATTATAAAATGTATAACAATAATATTGTTAATAATGCTAATAATACAAATATTATTAATAATAATATTGATAATAATAATACTACATTAATCTATATATATCAAATTCATATCATTAGATTATATTTAAATAACACTAATATTGAGTATTAGATTTTATACATCTAAACATATGTTATACATATAATAACAATTATAGTAATCATATTTTTATATATATTTATTTTAATTAAAACTTAATTATTTTATATCTTAATTCACATATTCAATTTAATGTTTAAATTATATTTTATAATTTCCAATTATTATATATATATATATATACCTATATACACATAAATGTTCGTGAATCGACAGGCATGGCCAGAGGGTAATTGATTATCCGAATATAGATTTCAAACTTTCTAGACTCAACATTACAAATTTTTGCTTATCGTGCCGGAAGTATATAAAGATTAAGGTTTAAATTTGGTCGGAAATTTCCGGGTCATTACAGTACCTACCCGTTAAAGAAATTTCGTCCCCGAAATTTGATAGAGGTCGTCATGGACAACAATAAGAATGTTTTCATGACGAATATGAGGTGATAATGGAGTTTTATCATTATTGAGGGATATAGATAAAACGATTTGATCATGTGAAGCGCACGAGTGAAGCTATCACAAAAGAGTGAAATGAGTAAATAAATATATTCGTTTCAACCGGTGACGTAGTTACTATTGACTTTCGGGATTTAAGGGATTTAAAGAAAATCTTACGTAATAAGATTTGGTTCTTCGGCGATCAGGATCTTCTTTGATTTAATGCGGCAATCTGTTTCGATTTCTTTGTCTGATATTTCACTATAAATCCACCTCTCTCCCTTCCTTACTTCCATACCTTACATTTCCTATATTTTCTCCTTCAATTCATACCTAAAAGTATTCTCTAAAATGCTCCATCCCGTTCTGATTCTTGTTATACTTCTAGCTTTCATATCTTTCATTCTTCTCTTTCATCTGCCGCCAGAAGAATCTATTCACTTTTATGATTTCCTTGGAATTATAATGTTTCTAATTCTCCCATGTTTTTACGTTGCAATACGTATTGATATACACGGTTTGTAGTTTCAGGGTTGTTATTGGGTTTTATATCTTCCCTTATACTTCAATATCCCTGCTTCTTTCTTCTATAATCATTATCATTCACAGTTAATGCTCTCTTCTATTTGCTGCGATTTATACTCCAACTTCTACTTCGGAGCTTCATTCTTTCGTTTCCTCTTCTCGTAATTAAGCATCTCTTGTAATGGTCCGGAATTTGTAGCTACGGATTCCAGATTGAGCACGGTAAATGTTCTAAGAATGAATGGTAATGGCACGATTTTGATTTGACAAATTACCAGAATATCCTGGAAAAGACCGAGTCATCAAGAAAAACTATTTCCTTGATATGTTTAGAGATTAGATAGAATATAAGAGTCGTGTAAATGGCACATGATGATGGTACTGTGAATCATCACATTCCATTAGAAACTCAACATGACTTACTGTAATATAATGACGTTGATCAAGTGTCATTATATTATACTAATCCATGCATCAGTTCCCAACACTACTTCAAAACATTCATATTTTAAACTCGAAGGTTTCAGAATTTAGAAACTAACATTGTTTCTTTTATATTGTAACGCAGATATTTCGGAGAGATACATGATCTCAGATAAGAATAGTTGCGAAAATATCTCCAGAAATATGGAGAATATGTATAATGGAAGATACAAAGATATCTTATAATATTTAAGATAAAATGATGATGAAAAATATCATCTGGGAAGGTTTAGAATAAGGAGTAAGGTGTTTGCTAACGATTTCAGCAGACACTGAATCATTTGGATCCTTTGAAGTCAAACTTATTCTTTGTGATTTATTCACGGCCTTCATAGTTTCGCATAATCTACTTTTCGGTGCTAAATTTTCTATTAGGTGTTCCTAACACTTCCTTCTTTGTCATCAACCTTTGGCCATTAAGACCATCTACAACATGCTGCTTCGGCAGCATTTTCAAAGTTAACGGATCTGGGTCATCGGTTATTAAACCGAGGTGGTTTCGGGAGAATTGTGTTTTTAGATGATTAAACGCTGATGGTAATATGGTGGAATATAAAAGGTTCTCCGGTAACGATGAGGAAAGCTAATCGTATATATCAAAGTTATAATAAGGTTGATTCGAATGAAAAATCGAAGTTGGCTTGTTGGAGCTGTGACAAAATTGGCTACTTTGAAAAGGAGTCATAAGGTTGTTTTTGCTAATAAATAATAAAGAATTCGACGCGGTTACAGATTAAACTATGACTTTGGGCTCGAGAGTTTTTCAAGTGCATAACTATATGCATCAATCTTTTCTTCCATAGATGAAGTGCGGCTGGTTCATCCTCCCGATCGAGGTGTTTTCAAAAATCATGAAAGATTTGAACGCGGATTGTAATTGTCGAGGTACAAATGAGGTTTAAGATGAAGTCAAGTGGCAAACTTGAAGAATTGTTTAGTTTCATATGTTATAATCAATATTTTAATTTATTTTAATTGTCCAAAGTTAGCAGTCCAATAGTCCAATTGTCCAATAGTCCAATAAATTCATATATAATTTAATATATAATATTCGAATTAATTAATACGTATCGTGACCCGTGTACCGGTCTCAGTATTGATCACAACTCAAACCATATATATATTTTGGAATCAACTCCAACCCTGTATAGCCAACTCCAACATTCACATATAGAGTGTCTATGGTTGTTCCGAAATATATATATAGATGGGTCGATATGATAGGTCGAAACCTTGTATACGTGTCCCGTTATTTAAGGTGTGTAAAATAAATATATATCATGACCCGTGTACAACATATTGTCTCAGAATTAATCCGACGTATTGTGTACATGTGTCCCGATTTAAAGTGCGTAAAAGTAAATAACAGAAATTAAATGACGATAAATAAAATTACGAGAATGTAAATTGCGATAAATAAAATGTAACCAGTTAGCTAGGAACAGTTAGCGTGGAATCTTAACAAAATTCATCATAGTTAATTTGTTTGTTTCTAACACTTTTTATTTTGTCCAATGTTTTCTTCGTTATGCCACTTGTTGGATTCTGATAGGTCAAAATCCAAATATGTAATTTGAATGGAAATGGTTGTTCTGTGGTGAACGGATACGTATATCGGTAGTTGTAAGTAGGATAGTAAATGACCGTTGAATCAGATTCGAAGGATGTACAGTGTAACTTATTAATGTGAAATCTAAATATTCCTCAGGTACTACCTACCCGTTAAAATATTTTCATCATTAACAGTTTGTACGAAAGAATTTTTAATTACAATCTTTATGAAAATATACTTGCATATATATTTTCTTCTGATGTAATCATGGATTTAATGAGTCAATAAGATATTAAACTCATTTGATTTATCGTTAGTACCTGATTACATGGTCTCTAAAACATTAGAGATTACATAATCGTCATTTCGAACGAAGATAAATGAGGTAGAATGATACGTAAAGCGAAGAGAATCGATGTAAAATGATATGTAGAACGAAGATCATACTCGAAGTACATATGGTGATATTGAAGTGTGTGAGGTTGATATCCGAGATACAGATTGTGATGTTGAGAGTTACGGCATGGTTGTGGTTTGGGGGTGATAAGAGTACTGTTGACGTTGACGATGGTGGTGCTAATTATGCTGCTGCTGGTGTTTGTAACCTTCGTACTAAAGCCACTATCCGAGCGCGAAGCTCGTTAACTTCTGCTAGTACACCGGGATGATTGGCGGTAGGATCAAGCGAATGAACAAGATCCGAAATATGGGATATTATGTAATCGTGACGAAATACTCTAGAAATGAGAGAGAAAATGGTTTCTCGAACAGGTTCGCCGGTAAGTGCTTCAGGTTCATCACCAAGAGGGCAATTTGGTGGATGGAAGGGATCTTCGATGTGAAATGATTTTCAGATATCAGATGATATTCTAACTATACAGAATATCTATATATATATGGTCCTAAAGATTTCGTAGACTACAGAGGAATTTACGGCATATGTCAGGCAAGTCTATAGATGCGCTAAGATATGATTTATCAGATACGCTAAGATATAAATTTTGTCTATACACTATCAATGCAGTAAATGCAGTAAGACGTGTCTAGACTTATGAATGATAAGCAGGTAATTTTCTAAGAATGATAAGTAGATGATTTCTGACTAAAAATGATAAGCAAAACTTTTTGACATGTAGACACGGTCGAAGTCCAGACTCATTAATGCATCCTCACAACTACTAGTCAGGCACACTAAAGCAAGACCCGGTTCGCTAAGACCACCGCTCTGATACCAACTGTAGTGACCCGTCCTAATCCTCCTGGACGAAGTCATCAACATTTGGTCCCATCGCGATGATCGACTCCAAGTAATGTTCTTAATATGAGCTAATGCACAGCGGAAGGTTTCTTTCATACCTGAGAATAACATGCTTTAAAACGTCAACATAAAGTTGGTGAGATATATAGGTTTTGTTGCTAGCAGCGTTATAACTATGGACCACAAGATTTCATATATTTAAACATAATACACTCGCAAGTGTATGTAAAAGTAGTTGAGCACTTGGTAACCATACTTAATATTTAAATCATCGCAGCATATTCTTAAATAATCGCTACACCGTACCAAGTGTAGTATACAGGAACGAAGTACTGTGCAACTGTTGAAAACTGGTCGTCCAGCCCGGTTGGGGTTGTCAGGCCCGATAGATCTATAAACAGGATTCGCGTTTACATTCCTCGTGTAAATATTAGCTACCAAGTATAAAGAAATATGCCATGGTACAACTCAACATAGAATTTATTTATTTTTTATCACTTGTGTCCATAACGTAAATCATAACATGCATGTATTCTCATCCCAAAATATTTAGAGTTTAAAAGGGACTATATACTCACCATACTGTATTTTGTAGTAAAAATACATATAACATCATTGAACAAGTATAGGGTTGGCCTCGGATTCACGAACCTATATCAAGTATATATATATTAACACGTATAATCACATAATTCCATTTGTTAATTATATAATATTTATATATTTAATGTTGTGGTTATATAACTAAATTTCAATTAAAATATATACTTTACTTACATATTATATCTTCATTTATATGTTATTTATATTTATTTTGTAAAATAATTTCCATTTATATATACAGTTATATTAATCTATACTTATGTAATTGGTGTCTTATCAAAAATCATTAATTTATTATATGTAATATAAGTATATAATATTTATTTACCATATGAAAATAATACTAATTATAATAAAAATGTTAACAATGATAAAAATGACAATTTTACTAACAATGTTAATTGATAATTTTAATTAATATAATGATAATAATAATACTTATTTTCCTAACAATAATAATAATAATAGTAATAAATAATAATAACAATAATAAAGATAATATTAATGATAAGTAACTACCTCAAAATAAGCTTTAAAAGAAATAAACTGCCCGCGACTGGACTCTAACCCGTGACCTCCCGTTCAACGGACACCCTCCTAAACCAATGCTCTGCTTATCATTTTCTGTTTTAATCACTCTTAAAATTCCTTTAACTCGCTCCGGTTTATTCATAGCCCAACAACAAACAATTACGGCCCAATAGTAAAGTGAATCTCGACCCACATCAAAATAACAGCCCAATTATAATGGTCCAGTAACCAACCCAGCGTATTAATTCATTAAAGACTCGATCGTTTTTGCAGTTTAGGGAGTGGCAGCCATATTATTTAATTAACAAGTTGCAACAATAAAGGAGTATTCGGTTTACTTGTCACCAGCTGGATTCCATCGATAATTGTATACAGCATCCTTTATTGGATCTTTTCGTTGTTAATTATTGTATATTTACAATATCAATATCGTAATATCACCATCATCATAATCGGAGTTTTCATAATCATCATTCATATATCACAGATCCATTATTCTCTATAAATTAGGGTTTCATATCTACGACCATAACCCACTTCTTTTGAAGGTAAGGTTTAATTTAAATCGTTATCATCATCTTCATCATATTCGTCTCAGAAAAACAGAAATTAACAAACAACAATAGTGTATATGTTTCGATGGGTTAGGTTTAATGGTGATGGATTGCTACGGTTTAAACTGTCCAGATGAATAACGGAATCAGTGAGCAGGTGATGGTGGTCGAAAGGGAAATATAACAGCAACAACTACGGGGTGTCTAGCTTGATTATAACAGAAGAAACATAAGAAAATATAACCACGAGTTTTGGGTGGTCTTGGACAGAAAAAGTAAAATAGGAGTGGGTTTGCGGTGGTTATATGGTACTTGTTAATGGTGATGATTAAGTGGTGATAGAAGTCGAGGGTGTTGGTTACATGGTGGTGAGTGAAGGTGTAGGGTGGCTTTTGGGTTTCGTTTTCAGGTTGAACAAGCAGAAATTTAATATACTAACCATAATAATAATTCATGGTGGTGATGGAAGGATATGGTGGGTTATGGTTCAATTAGGAGCAAGAAACAGATATAATCGTAGTCGTAGTTGCAGTGGGGGTAGGTTGTTTTGGTGTACTCAAATGTTTCAAGGAATAACACAAAAGTAGTGCTCAAATGGGTATTGTTTGGTGATTGTACATATAAACAGGTGTTGTTTGGTTGCAGTGAGTGATAGAGATGTAGAGAGACGATGTTGTGATGATAATTTAGGGTTCACGAATAAGAAAATAAGAGAGAAGGAGGAGAGAGAGTGATGGTCTTTGGTGATAGTTGTTTTCAAGCGGATTCAGAGAAGAAGAAGGAGGCAGGTTGCAGTAGTTATCCAAACAAAATCTTGGAACAAATGGGTTGACGATCTTGGGTGATAATCATGTTGGTGATGTTTTTGGCCTTCGACTGTGGTGAAAGGTGATAGATACCATGTAATAAATATATACAAAGAAGAGATAATTATATTTTCTCATCTAGTGTAAATAAGATATAGATATGTTTTCAAGAGTTTTCTGCTTTTTCAATTCAGGAATGTTAACAGATACAATCAGTATATATACAAGAATTTGGATGATAATTCAAAGTTGGAGCAGTAAATTAAATTGTTGGTTTGTGTTAGTAGTCAATAGATGATCACATGTAAACAGAAACCAATCGAATTATGTACAGATAACTATTGCATTCTCATATCTGTGTTTATATATCCATAATATAATTTGTGTTATTTTCTATTATCAACAATAATAATGGTAATGATAATAATTTATAATAATAATAACTAATGACCTCTAAATTATAACTAGATTATACTTGTAATTATTCTTACAATAATACTTATACTTATAGATTATAAATGTAAATACAATAATGATACTCTTTGATATAATTGTATTTCAAATATAATAGTAATAGTAGTAATATTATTACTGATGACAATGATAACAATTATTATAAAATGTATAACAATAATATTGTTAATAATGCTAATAATACAAATATTATTAATAATAATATTGATAATAATAATACTACATTAATCTATATATATCAAATTCATATCATTAGATTATATTTAAATAACACTAATATTGAGTATTAGATTTTATACATCTAAACATATGTTATACATATAATAACAATTATAGTAATCATATTTTTATATATATTTATTTTAATTAAAACTTAATTATTTTATATCTTAATTCACATATTCAATTTAATGTTTAAATTATATTTTATAATTTCCAATTATTATATATATATATATATATACCTATATACACATAAATGTTCATGAATCGACAGGCATGGCCAGAGGGTAATTGATTATCCGAATATAGATTTCAAACTTTCTAGACTCAACATTACAAATTTTTGCTTATCGTGTCGGAAGTATATAAAGATTAAGGTTTAAATTTGGTCAGAAATTTCCGGGTCATTACAGAAATGGTTTTGTACAAATCGTTGCTATGTAATGACCAGGATCAGCTATCTTCATCGTTGTTCGCAAAAATAAAACTGCTGAGAAAGTTTTCAAGGAGTTGAAGTTCAGTCGCTGTTCTGCCAGACGGGCATCTTTTCCATCGACAATTTAGCTTCCACTCCGAACCCTCTTTAATCAAATGATCTGAGACTAATGCATCTTCGTTGATATCTAACGTGAAAAGACGACCAAATTCCTCGCGCAACGAGTGATTATCAATCCATATCTCTTTCCAAAATAATGTGTTACGCCCGTTATTTATATAGTGGGTTGATTCGTACACCACCTATTTTTAGCCGTACACCACTAAAGGTGCTTTACAGTGTTGTACAGTATAACACTGTAAAGCACCTTTGGTGGTGTGACGACCCGAAAATTTCCGACCAAATTTAAATTTAAAATTTATATGATTTTGACCGACGATTCACGAACAAATATTTGTAACTAGACATGAAAAATATATATATATATATATATATATATATATATATATATATATATATATATATATATATATATATATATTATAATGTTATAAAAATATAATAATAACTTAGTCATAAAACGTTTAGATTTAAAATAATATTATTATATATATATTAGAACGATAATTTTAAGAAGCAAATGACCAAAACACTCAAATGAATAAGTTAAACTTTGAGTGGGATAATTTTTCATTGATTTGGGTCTTGTTATTGATAAAGGTACATTACACGAAACGTAAAGTACCAGTTTTCTAAGCGTACGAAAATGCGTTCGAAAAACCGGAACCGGTACTTAAGTCGAGAGTCAACGTACAACACATCGGTGTAAAAATTACAAATCAACTATGCACGAGAATATAATATAATATTTAATTAATTCTAAAGATTAAATATATTATATATTAAATAATATATATATAATTATCATATTAAACCATGTGAGTGTCGGCAGAGTGAATGCTCATTTAGGAGCTGGAAAGTGTCCTCATGCGATCTCATGAGTCCACACTCACAATCTCATGCGGTCGCATGAGAGGGGTAGGTGGCTAAAATCCCTTTATAAACCGAATTCGTTTCACTCTGATTCATTTCATGTTTCCTTTCATATTACGGAGTATTACTTATATTATTTAAATTATTATTATTACTATTATTATTATTATTATTATTATTATTATTATTATTATTATTAATATTAATATTAATATTATTATTATTATTATTATTATTATTATTATTATTATTATTATTATTATTAAGATTAATATTATTATTAATCTTATTATTATTAGTATATACATAAAATACTACGACGAGGTCATGAGTGCATTAATTTCAAAACGGATTTTATGAGCGGGATGAAGCTAAGGAAATTATGGGTTATAGCTATGGAGGTTATGGGTAATGTTCGGGGGTATGCTCATGAGGTCAAACTAGTGTTTATCATCTTCGTTGCGTCTACGTACTTTCCTACAATATTGAATCACAATATTGATACGTGAGCATTCATATCTTATCTTTTATATATTAATAGTGTATCCATGTCTAGTGCTCGAGTATATATGTTTATGCATGCTTGTATGCTTTAATTTTGTAGTTAAATAGTTTATGATGAATCACGAATTTGATACATATGCTACTGATATAAAGTATATGTTATGCATGTTTTTGGAAAGCTGGCGAAAAATTATTAACTTTTCATTTAGAAATCGTGTGATTTCGGTGAACGGATTAAAAGATATGGTCAACTGAATTATGTTTGACGTTAATTGAAATTGTGTTTGAAATTGTAAATTAATATTTAAACAACTTGTCTATGAGATTGATAAATTGGATTTTTAGATATTACTAATAGAGTAAATGAATTTCTATATAAGGCATGTCTCGTTTTGTTAAACAATTGTTAACGTTGACTGTCTTATCATGTTTTAAAGCTTTATAAACACTATAATCTGATTTTACAAGTATTGGAAAACTATGTGAAATAATAAAAATTTTTCTGTTGCCATGAAAATTCAAATATAATACAGCTCCTGAAATAAATAATATTTTGAGTTTGATAAACTACAAATTCGTTCAATTATCAAGACTTATACTATGTTAATAAACATGTAGAGATTTAAAGATCATATTGGGCCAGGTTAACTTTTGAGATGACTTTTGTCAACTTTTGTATGTCGGTCTCGAGCGATACACTATGACCTGACCTAGCTTGCTAGACATGTATTGACCAACATATGTTCTCTAGGTTGAGATCTACGGTTATTTTGCATTCCGAATTTCGGTCACATTTCAGTGAATGACCTTATATGCTGCTAAGGTGAGTTTCATTTGCTCCCTTTTTAATTGCTTTTGCAATCTATATTTTTGGGCTGAGAATACATGCACTTCATTTTAAACGCAATGGATACAAGTACATACTAAATTCTACACCGAGTTTGAACCGAAAATCCCTTAGCTTTGGTAACTAGTAACTACCGGTTATAAGAACTGGTAGGCGCGAGTAGTTATATATGGATCCATAGGGCTTGACATCCCCGTCTGTTCCAGGTATATAAACCCTAGCCTGAACTATAAAACAGATGTATACTATTTGAGTTTAATACACGTTGGATTGCGTGTATTGTACATGTTGGTTGCATGTATGTTAAAACAGGGGTACTTATTAGAACGTTAAAGTTTAGTTACCAGGGTGCTCAATCTTGTAGAATAATTTGATAAACGTTTCGGATGAAACAACTGAAATCTTGTGATCCACCTTTATATACAGATTATGCGCAACATTAAAACTATGAACTCACCAACCTTTGTGTTAACAATTTTAAGCATGTTTATTCTCAGGTTCCTAGAAGTCTTCCGCTGTTTGCTTATACGTTATACAAGCTATGTGCATGGAGTCATACATGCTTTATTCGAGAAAACTTTGCATTCACAAAATCATCACCATGTATCTTATTTTGACTGCATTGTCAACGGATGTATTATGGTAAAGTATTATTTATGGTGATTGTCTTTATGTAGAAATCATCAGATGTCGAAAACCTTGGAAATTGATATTCATTTATTGTGTGCCTTTTCAAAAGAATGCAATGTTTACAAAACATATCATGTAGAGATCAGTACCTCACTATGAAATTGATGAATGATGTCTTCGTCCAAGTGGATTTGGACGGGTCATCACAGTTGGCATCAGAGCTTGAGGTCATAGGGAACCAGAATTTGCATTAGTATGTTTAACTGGTAATTGTTAGGATGTATTAGTGAGTCTGGACTATGACCGTATCTGTTTTTACCGAGTTTTTCTTACCATTTATTATCGGAAATTACTTGGTTATCATTCCTAAGTCTAGACATGTCTTACTGCATTTACTGCATAGATAGTGTATCGACAAAATTCATATCTTAGCGTATCTGTTACTTTAAACTTTTCCTGACATCTTCCGAAAATTTCTCAGTAATTTATGGGATTTTGGTATTATATATACATACGTAAATTATGTATTGAATAATACCAAATCTAAGTCCTATAATTTATTTCACATCAAAAATCATTTCCCTGATTACACAAAATGGATCATGTATGTAGTTCAAATTCCTTAAACTCCGACAGCTATTCTGATATGGATATTCACCTGAACTCCGAAGACAGTGTAACCGGAATGGAGCAACCAATTAGCCATCATCTATTCTGGATGAATTGGGGATGGGTTCGTAGCTTACTTAATCATTGGAGACAAGAAGAAGGTGATCCCTTCCATCCACCACATTCCCCTCTTGGTGAAGAACCTGAAGCACTTACCGGTGAACCTGTTCGTAATACCATTTTCTCTCTCATTTCCAGAGTATCTCATCATGATTATATACTATCTCAAATTCTAGATCTTATTCATCCGCTCGTACGAACTGACAATCACCCCGGTGTAATAGAAGAAGTCAACGAGCTTCACACTCGAGTAATGACTTTGGAGAATACGGTGCAAAGATTACAAGCACCAGCAGCATCACCGGCATCAACAGTACCACCATCATCAACACCAACAGTATCATTACCACTACCAAAAACAACATCCGCATCCCACACCTCAACATCACAATCTGTACCTCGAACATCAACGGCATACGCACCATAGATACCAAGGAGTACCAACAACAATAACCGATGAAGTATTGATTCATAACTTCATTGGAGAAATATTCTATTATGTAATATCTAAAGTTTTAGAGATTATATATTCTAGTCCTAATCGAAAACCAAATGATATTAATATTATGTTAACTCATTAAATCTATGATTACATCTAAAGAAAATATATATGCAGGTATATTTTCATAAAAATCCTTTTGTACAAACTATTAATGGTGAGAATATTTTAACGGGTAGGTAATACCCGAGAGATATATAAATTCACAATTAATATGTTATATTTTTCAATTCTGATTCAAAAATTCATCAACTATACTCACTACTTTCACAACAAGATATATTCTTTCATAGAAATCAAAACAACCATACTCATTCAAATTCAATTACATATTCTGATTTTGACAGATCAGAATCCAAGTCAAGACTCAACAGGAGACATCACTCTTAAATCTTTACATCTTTCAAAGCTATACTTTGACTTCAAAAATTGTGCTAGAACATCACTTCTACCCAGAAAAATATTCGTATCATTCAAAATTCTAGAACATCATATGTATATTAATTATTACAATATGTGTTCAAACCCTTCAAAATTCCTGAAGACACTTCAAATAATGAACAATCGAGATGATAATCCAACCACGTGTTACCCACGGTCATGCACCTGAAAAACTCTCGAAACCAAATTCATAGTTTAACACGTATCCGTGTCAGAACCTTTGGCATTTATTAGCAAAAATAACTTTTCAATCCCTTTTCAAAGTAGACAGTTTTGTCACAGCTCCAGCAAATCAACTTCAATGGTTCATTCGAATAAGCCTTATTATAACGATTACCCCTTCATCAATGTTACCGGGTAACTCTTTATATCTCGCCACAGTAGCAGTAAACTTACCAACAATTTCATTGATCTTTAAGCCTCTCCGAAAAATCACTATACTTATTCATTGAAGCCCTATCATGTACTCATCTGTATCTTGTAATGGTAGTTACCATATCAAAAAAAACTTGAATCATTATTCTCGAATTTCGCAGCAATTCTACGCCAACAGTTATATATATACATATAACGTCTACCTTCAAGACTTACATACTTCGAATGTGAAGTTTCTGAAAAACACCCTAAACTGCGAACTAGTTCTCGAAATTTTGAAAAATGCTGATGAAGCAGCAAAAACTGTAAATAACCTTAACAGCCAAAAGTTTAATGATAAGAATAGTGTGTTGGCAGAGCTCAGAAAAAGAGAAGATTTGGTACTGAAAAATGGATTGAGCAAACCATGATGGAGGCTGTGGACAAATCATAAAGACTAAACCTGCCTTTAAAGAATCCAAATGATTCAGTGTCTGCTGAAGTCATTAACGAATACCTTACTCCTGACTCTAAACCCCTCCGGACAATATTCTACATCATCCTCCGATATTTGAAATTCTAAGATATTATCGTATATTTCATTAGAAATATCCTCCATATTTCTGAAGATATTTCCATAATTATTCTTATCTGAAATCATTTACCTCTTCGCGCTATCTGCATTACATCATAAAAGAAATTATTTTAGTTTCTAAATTCTGAAACCTTCGAGTTTAAAATAAGAATGTTTTTGAAGTAGTGTTGGGAACTGAAGCATGAGTTAGTATAATATAATAACACTTGATCAACGTGATTATATTACAGTAAGTCATGCTGAGTTTCTAAATGGAATGTGATAGAGGTTCACAGATCATATCATCATCATGAACCATGTTACATAACTCTTTCATTCTATTTAACTTCTAAACATATCAAGAAAATATTTTCTTGATGATTCGGTCTTTTTCGGATATTCTGGTAATTTGACAAATCAAATCATGCTATTACCTTTCCTTTCTGCTTTGTATATTATGATCATTCGAAACTCCATACCTACGAATTCTGGACCATTATTCGCTTGACTTGAAGTTGGGAAGAAGAAGAAAACAAAAGCATGAAGCTCCGAAATAGAAATGGGAGTATAAATCACAGCAAATAGGAGAGAGCATTAACCGTGGATGTCAATGATTATAGAAAGACAGAAACAGGGACTCCGAAATATAAGGGAAGATATAAAACCCAACAACAACTCAAAAATTACAAACCATGTATATCGATGCATATATCAATATAAAGACAGGGGAGGACTAAAAACACTATAAAACCAAGAGTATATTAGAAGTAAATAGATTCTTTCGGCGGGAGATGAAAAAGTAAAATGACAGATATGAAAGTTAGGAGTATATCAAGAAGCAGAACTGGATGGAGCATATTGACGAATGCTTTAAAATATGAATTGAGGGAGAAAGAATAGAAAGTATGAACTATGGAAAATAAGGAAATAAAGAGGGTGGATTTATAGTGAAATATCCGACAGAGCAATCAAAACAGATTATCACATTTAACCAAAGAAGATCCTATCTCCTTAACTACCAAAGAATCAAAACTTATTACGAAGATTTTCCGCTAAATCCCTTGAAATCTAGAAATCCACCATGACTATGTCCAAAGTTAAATCTCTATCTTAACCTTTTGTGATAGCTTCACTCGTACGCTTCACATAATCGAATCGTTTTATCTATATTAGTCAATAATGATAAAACTCTATTTATCCACTCATATTCATCATAAAAACATTTTTATTGTTAGCCATGACGATCCCAATCAAATTTCGGGACGAAATTTCTTTAACGGGTAGGTACTGTGACGACCCGGAAATTTCCGACCAAATTTAAATTTAAAATTTATATGATTTTGACCGACGATTCACGAACAAATATTTGTAACTAGACATGAATAATATATATATATATATATATATATATATATATATATATATATATATATATATATATATATATATATATATATATATATATATATATATATATATATATATATATATATATATATATTTTATAATGTGATAAAAATATAATAATAACTTAGTCATAAAACGTTTAGATTTAAAATAATATTATTATATATATATATATTAGGACGATGATTTTAAGAAGCAAATGACCAAAATACTCAAATGAATAAGTTACACTTTGAGTGGGATAATTTTTCATTGATTTGAGTCTTGTTATTGATAAAGGTACATTACAGGAAACGTAAAGTACCAGTTTTCTAAGCGTACAAAAATGCGTTCGAAAAACCGGAACCGGTACTTAAGTCGAGAGTCAACGTACAATACATCGGTGTAAAAATTATAAATCAACTATGCACGAGAATATAATATAATATTTAATTAATTCTAAAGATTAAATATATTATATATTAAATAATATTTATATATATATATATATATATATATATATATATATATATATATATATATATATATATATATAATTATCATATTAAACCATGTGAGTGTCGGCAGAGTGAATGCTCATTTAGGAGCTGGAAAGTGTCCTCATGCGATCGCATGAGTCCACACTCACAATCTCATGCGATCGCATGAGAGGGGTAGGTGGCTAAAATCCCTTTATAAACCGAATTCGTTTCACTCTGATTCATTTCATGTTTCCTTTCATATTACGGAGTATTACTTATATTATTTAAATTATTATTATTATTATTATTATTATTATTATTATTATTATTATTATTATTATTATTATTATTATTATTATTATTATTATTATTATTAATTAAAATTAATATTATTATTAATCTTATTATTATTAGTATATACATAAAATACTACGACGAGGTCATGAGTGCATTAATTTCAAAACGGATTTTATGAGCGGGATGAAGCTAAGGAAATTATGGGTTATAGCTATGGAGGTTATGGGTAATGTTCGGGTGTATGCTCATGAGGTCAAACTAGTGTTTATCATCTCCGTTGCGTCTACGTACTTTCCTACAATATTGAATCACAATATTGATACGTGAGCATTCATATCTTATCTTTTATATATTAATAGTGTATCCATGTCTAGTACTCGAGTATATATGTTTATGCATGCTTGTATGCTTTAATTTTGTAGTTAAATAGTTTATGATGAATCACGAATTTGATACATATGCTACTAATATAAAGTATATGTTATGCATGTTTTTGAAAAGCTGACAAAAAATTATTAATTTTTCATTTAGAAATCGCGTGATTTTGATGAACGGATTAAAAGATATGGTCAGCTGAATTATGTTTGACGTTAATTGAAATTGTGTTTGAAATTGTAAATTAATATTTAAACAACTTGTCTATGAGATTGATAAATTGGATTTTTAGATATTACTAATAGAGTAAATGAATTTCTATATAAGGCATGTCTCGTTTTAGTAAACAATTGTCAAAGTTGACTGTCTTATCATGTTTTAAAGCTTTATAAACACTATAATCTGATTTTACAAGTATTGGAAAACTATGTGAAATAATAAAATATTTTCTGTTGCCATGATAATTCAAATATAATACAGCTCCTGAAATAAATAATATTTTGAGATTGATAAACTACAAATTCGTTCAATTATCAAGAATTATACTATGTTAATAAACATGTAGAGATTTAAAGATCATATTGGGTCAGGTTAACTTTTGAGATGACTTTTGTCAACTTTTATATGTCGGTCTCGAGCATTAGGATTGTGATACATTATGACCTGACCTAGCTTGCTAGACATGTATTGACCAACATATGTTCTCTAGGTTGAGATCTACGGTTATTTTGCATTCCGAATTTTGGTCACATTTCAGTGAATGACCTTATATGCTGCTAAGGTGAGTTTCATTTGCTCCCTTTTTAATTGCTTTTGCAATCTATATTTTTGGGCTGAGAATACATGCACTTCATTTTAAACACAATGGATACAAGTACATACTAAATTCTACACCTAGTTTGAACCGAAAATCCCTTAGCTTTGGTAACTAGTAACTGCCGGTTATAAGAACTGGTGGGTGCGAGTAGTTATATATGGATCCATAGGGCTTGACATCCCCGTCTGTTCCAGGTATATAAATCCTAGCCTGAACTATAAAACAGATGTATACTATTTGAGTTTAATACACGTTGGATTGCGTGTATTGTACATGTTGGTTGCATGTATGTTAAAACATAGGTACTTATTATAACATTAAATTTTAGTTACCAGGGTGCTCAATCTTGTAGAATAATTTGATAAACGTTTCGAATGAAACAACTGAAATCTTGTGATCCACCTTTATATACAGATTATGCGCAACATTAAAACTATGAACTCACCAACCTTTGTGTTGACACTTTTAAGCATGTTTATTCTCAGGTTCCTAGAAGTCTTTCGCTGTTTGCTTATACGTTATACAAGCTATGTGCATGGAGTCATACATGCTTTATTCGAGAAAACTTTGCATTCACAAAATCATCACCATGTATCTTATTTTGACTGCATTGTCAACGGATGTATTATGGTAAACTATTATTTACGGTGATTGTCTATATGTAGAAATCATCAGATGTCGAAAACCTTGGAAATTGATATTCATTAATTGTGTGCCTTTTCAAAAGAATGCAATGTTTACAAAACATATCATGTAGAGGTCAGTACCTCACTATGAAATCGATGAATGATGTATTCGTCCAAGTGGATTTGGACGGGTCATCACAGGTGGTGTACGGCTAAAAGCAGGTGGTGTACGAATCACTCCCCATATATATTATATATACTCCTTATTTATATATTTATTTTAATTTAATTTTCTCTATTTATAAGACCACTTGAAACTGTAATACTCATATTTAAACTTTGTAACTGTCATATTAACACTACAACACTAAGGTACGCTCATTCTTAACTTCTTAGCATCATATAATCAGTCATTTGATTTCTCATTTCTTTTTTGGGATTTACCCGAGTTTCCGAATCGTTTTGCAAGCTGGCTAATCTCAGGTCGATTATTGTCGTGCGACCAGCCGGGAGTCATCGTTGGTGAACCTCCGTGGCCACAGGGGGTTTATGTTACTTAACAGATTCGAACTTGATACCTCCCGAAACCTTAATCCTATTTGAGAGGTTAAATCATACCCACTCAGCTACCACCCTGTACTTCACTTTAACATCCCCTATAGATCAAGTCATTGTTAGGTGTTTTGAGTTGTTTCCATGGCAAATGGTTAACTCGCTTCATTGCTTCTTGAGTGACTAGAGTTCACTTCTTTGAATTTTTCATTTCTTTTTACTATAATATATAAATATAATATATAATATATAATATATAATATATTGTAATATAATATAATATAATATAATATAATATAATATAATATAATATAATATAATATAATATAATATAATATGATATGATATGTATATATGATACATTTTTTCGAAACTTCAGAATTTGATCGAAAATGAAATTCTTAAATATACATATTGAAACCATAAAAAAATAAATGTGTATAGTATTTTTATTTGAGAAAATTGCGCGGATAGTCCCTGTGGTTTGTAGCACCCATCGTGGATAGACAAAGTTTGTGATTTGAGTGTGGATGGTCCTTGTGACTTAAAAGTGGAGCAAGGATAGCCCAGTTCACTAACACTATTAACTTTTTTCGTTAAAATTGAATCATGTGCCAAGCATGTGAGGGTATTTTCGTCATTTACAGGAGTTTCATCAACTTAATTATTTATATTTATATTTAATAAATTAATATAAATATAATATAAATAGATATAAATATAAATTATTAATTATATATAATATATAATTATATGTATGTATTCACCTAACCACCTAATTCTCTTGGTTTCGTAATGGAAGGTGAAAACTAATTCTTTCATCAGTTTATATTCATATGATTCGTGCCCTATCTTAAATTGTTTAGTTTGTAACTCTGTTACTTTCATTCTGTCCGCAATCTTCATCTTCATCAATTCAATCTTCAAAACCCAGCAACCTGCTTGTTAAAATCGACTGCCTCTTTCGATTCGAGTTTTGTTCAAAAGATTTGTATATGAACGACTTATATATTGTGATATGATTTTGTATTAAACCCACTTAATAAAGGTTTGATATGAAGGTATTAAACGAATTGTAATGACTGTATTTTCATCTAGATCTAAATTGACTTTGGTTTGCAATTTGATCGAAGCTTTCTCTGCTTCAGATCTAAATGTTTTGTAGTAAACCCACC
Organism: Rutidosis leptorrhynchoides; assembly: GCF_046630445.1. Classification (NCBI taxonomy): domain Eukaryota; kingdom Viridiplantae; phylum Streptophyta; class Magnoliopsida; order Asterales; family Asteraceae; genus Rutidosis; species Rutidosis leptorrhynchoides. The sequence goes on from NC_092337.1 coordinate 69,218,572, forward strand.
TAATGTTTTTTGGTTTGTAATCTGTATTTTCATTTAGGGGTTTCGTGTTATGGTTTATGTATGCACGTATTTGAATTTGGGGTTTTGATTTTCATTTTGATTGAATGTGAGAAAGGTATGGTTTGCAGCTAATGCTCGAAAATCATCAATTGAACCAGAAACAACATCCACACTTCGAATTTATTGATGAACGAAACAGTTGATTTTTTAGCCCCAATGTTTGACTTTTCAAATTCGTGATCATTTGAAGGATTTGGAAGCTATAAATTTCCAGAAAGTATCACGTGCAAGGTTAGAATTCGTCAATTCGTGTTTGTTTGATCTTGTATGTATTGTATGCGTGTGTTTGTATATGTAACAGATTGTATGTATCTATATAAATGTAAGATGATGATGATGATGATTAATAGATGAAGATCAGTACCAGATTAATAGATAAAGGGTCTAGGATATAGTGGGTATTATTGAACCCGGATTTTGGCTTATGGATACCGAAGATCTACTTGATTTTTTGTTCTAGATCTGAAAGTGTGTTTGATTTTTTTCCAGATCTGAAGATGTGCTTGATTTTTTTAGTCCATATCTTCTTAAAACATTTTGTTCCAGATCTGTTTGATCTCGAGTAAGAGATGTGTTTAATTTTTCAACTTATTTATGAAGTATTTATATTTATGAAATGCAAAATGAAATTAATTGAAAAGGTAGGGGGGGGGGGATGAAGATGATAACGAAGGGAATGAAAGAAAAACATGTAAAGGAAAAAATGTAAAAGGGGAGGAGGGGACTAAATGACGAAAATACCCTCACATGCTTGGCACATGATTCAGTTTTAACGGAAAAGATTAACAGTGTTAGTGACTGGGCTATCCTTGCTCCACTTTTAAGTCACAAGGACCATCCACACTCAAATCACCAACTTTGTCTATCCACGATGGGTGCTACAAATCACAGGGACTATCCGCGCAATTTTCTCTTTTTATTTTACAAAGATAAATTTAAGAGCAAGTCTTACATCATCTTTAAATTAAAAAGGGAGATGATATTTCTAACATGCTTTTTATTTGTTTCACCATTATTTGAAGCTTTTTTCCCAAAATATTCCTGAATAAATTAATATAAAATGTTTTAGAAAGTTTATATAAGCTTTTCATTAAGGGTGTTATAGGTAATTTATGTGGAACAAGTAAAATTGAAAGTGGAAATATCAATCCCCAGACGCCCCTACCATAACTCATAGCAGTTCAAACATTATGGTCGTTTAAATTTGACTCGTTCATCGCGCAACTCTGGCAAAGACTCGGCAACACGAGCAATGACCTGTTCAATGGCCGAGATATATATTACCTTGGAAGTCCGGTTTTGCAACGACTAACTAGTCTGCAACCCGACCAACCAACTCCAACTTGACCACTTGGTTCACAATTAACACGTTAAACCGGTGGGTATTTCCATTAAAATGAACATGTTCAGAGTTTTAACAAATTTTGGAAAATGATATTTCAGTGATTTCCTATTACATAAAGCATCCATTTTGTTAGACACCTTCCAATTCTAAGACAATATTTTTAGTGTTGACACTTAGAGTCTGTTTACTTACCACTTAATAGCCTATTTCTGCTCTTAATTCAGTAAGTAAAATTGTTGTTTCTTTGTCACTTAATCTGAAAATTGGTATGTTTCCAAGAGACATGGACCGGAATCAGACACCCCTCTATAATAAGAGGCAAATTCAGAAGAAAAATAAGTAAACAGCCCCTTACGTTTTGCAATCTCAAACTTAACCTTCGACTTCATATGTTTATAAAACCAGTAGAACTTACACAAATACGTAGTACAGACTTGTAAACAAACTGTATAAATTTTCTTCCACTCTGCAACCACCTCCTCCTGCCACCACCATCTTTGTTGCCTTTGCCTGATTGTGCAGATACAAGGGTAGCCGTAGAAGTGTGGAGATATAGTATTTTCTCTCTTGTTCTTTTTTTTAATAACTTGTTAAAAAAATCCACATTTTTATATGTCAAGTTCTAGGATAACTTTGGCATACGCTTTAAAGGCAAACACACATCCACATCACCAATATCCACAAATATTTATTGATAGTCTCACTCATGACCACTAGGCCAATGATCATTTGGTACCTAGTCACGGCATATCATTTCATGCTTATGCATAATTTTAGACAGGTATAAGCGCACAAAGTTACCTACAATGTTTGTAAAATGGTCTCAATTTTTTGTAGTTCTTTCAGTTCAATTATCAACTACTGATATAACACATACATATGTAGCTTAGAGTTTATCATCCTACAAAGCGAAAAGACAGACAATTCGACATGATTATAGGTTTATTAACACTGAATATAACTTCAAACTTGAAATCATGGTGAATACTGGGGGAGGAACGTCTCACTGAATGCTCGTTCTCCGGGATTTGACATCAACATTGGGCCAGTTCCTGTTATATACAATTTGATTGATACACAGTTACTGTAATGAATTATTTTTAACTAGTTAAAGAGCAATTGTGCCGGAAAATGATCTAAGAAGCATACCTTGGGGATAGAATTGAGTCCAAGGAGAGAGATTCATATCGATCATATGTCCATACTCGGGGCGTTGAACGCTCACATCATTATCAGACTCCATCACACTTTCTCGGTCAACATGCTCATTTTGTCTGCACAGAAATGAAGGTTAAAGGTGACAATAAAATACATTAAGAGGGTGTTTGGATTTGTGTTTAGATGTTTTTTTGATTATTAAGTTAGAAATTGCAAATAATCAAGTCTTAGCGCTTGGCAAGTAAGTGATAAAAATTGACTATTTAAGTTTTGAAAGCGTGAAAATTAAGAAGTAGGTACTTACTGTTTTCAAACATGATTTTCCATAAAATGTTCTCTTAATTTAATTTACTGAAATAACCCTATAATAACCATTTTATTGTACCACTTAAACCATAAACGTCATACTTTCTTCAATATCCTCGTGGTTGGTGTTCTCTGTTCCTACTCCGACTACTCTCTGTAACTCATAATGCGTTCCACTTACGTCAAATTTCCTAGTTGTTGAAAGTATTAACATACGTTGTGAATTTTAATTAGCTTGATTTTTTATTAATTAATGCAATGTACACTCACTATATTCTATAGAGTATATGTTAGAATTTCTTGCACTAGTATTCATTTATTCTCATTATGATGAATTTCAGTTGGAAGGTATTATCATGATTAATAGTTCGTACAATTTATAAGAAGTTTATTATACAAATTAAATATATATACTTTATTGTTTTTAAAAATGTCCATTTTGGTAATTTTACATGTTATCCGATAATCCAATTCCCAAACACTCAACAAACTGATTATCGAATTATTACGATATCAAACTGTATAATCAACTCCAAACACTATTTATCTAAATCACATATTGATACAATTGATTTTCTGATTCTGATTGCATAATCACTTTTCAAAACCCATACCCAAACACCCCCTAAATACTAGAAGTGCGTCGAGAAGTGCAAGTAACAAAAGTTTTCACCATTTTGGTTTTTTCAATCTCATGGTGAGGTTTCTCCTTATCTAAAAAAAACAATTTTATAAATAAAAGATAAGTTACCTTGGGGGAAGATGACCATTGAAGTTCATGAAATTCATGATTTGCACTTGTGGATCTCGTGGTGGAAGCCAATCGAATATATTGCTCGAGCTTGCAGTGGCCATGTTAACATTGATGGCCTCATGAGGTAAAACAGCCTGCATAAGTAGTAGCAATAACAGAATTCAGTTATTAAAAGTATAAAACTAAACTAAAAAAAAAAGAGGATCGTCTTTACCTCTTTTTTTATGTTGACATCGTACAGACATACATGTGAACCTGACGGTGCATCTCTAGAACTGTAGTTCTCTAGGGCTTGCTAATATATTGCAAGAAATAATTCAGATTATTATTATTATTCTGTTGGTACTTGATGCATGATATAAATCTGAACTGAAATCAGAGCAAGATATATGTAATGTACCTTGCGCATGCGAACTTGTTTCAGAGTCTCCTCAAGGATCTGTTCCCGATACTCGGCCTCAGACATGGTTGTAATCTCAGAAGGATCCCCTTCAAATACACTACGGATATACAAAGATCATAAGTTTATACAAGTTAATAATAGTAATAATTTTTATATTACTAATTACAAATTACAATAGCCTTTATTAAATAAATCTTTGGTATCAAAAAATATATATTAATTTTTTTTGCCCTATATCAGAAATGTATAATTGAATTTGAAATGCTAGCCCGGTAGTTTTTTATGGCTTTGCTACTTTTGATTTACATACAGATGTATACCTGAGCCGCTTCTCCATTTCTACCATATGTGACTTGTATCGATCCATTTCTTGCTGAATATCCTGTTATAAAGTAATATATCCTCAATTTCTTAGAACGATGTATTATTGAAAATTTATTAAAATAATTTAAAAAAATTAATAAGAAAATGTAAAGAATCTTTTACATCTATTTTGGGTACAATTATATACCTCTAGTTTTGAGTCCCCACTCTTTGGGCTGCTTTTGTAACCAAGCATCAAAAGTCAGTAAAAATTATTATCATTGATATATCCAATATAATATCCAATATCCAAAAAATTATAAATTACGGAGTACATAATTAATAACGAATGGCTGTATTCGGTTAGATATAAAAAAAAATGAACCTGGCTTGGTTCTGAATGTTGTGATCTTCCGCTTCGCTTTTCAACTTTCTCAAAGCCCTTTCGAGAAACTAGATACAAATATCGATTCAGTTAGTTGGCTCACTTATTTTTAAAAAATACATAATATTTCTGTATATTCCTCAGTTGCACATAACTTTTACCTCTTGATTTTGCAGCCTTCAAGTAGTTGTTTGTGCACCATCGGAAACAAACAAAAGTGAATATACATGACAAACAAGCAAAATTAGAATCAAAAGAAGATTCAATAATCACAAATAAATTTAATAAAAATAATAATCAAGGAAACATTAACACAAATTAATGCATACTTTCCCCTTTCATGCTCCGTAAGATTCACATATCGTGCCATAACTTCTTCGATACTATCATAACACCAACAGATCATTGATAGCAATTAATAATCGATTAAATACAAAATACCCAAATTATCAAAATCAGAAGAAAAACGCTTTACCTTCTACTTCCGGCGAAAATGCTAGCTCTTCCAGATGGAGAAAACATGATGAGAGCAACATCCACATCACATAAAACCGATAGCTCATAAGCTTTCTTAATAAGCCCGTTTCTTCTTTTAGAAAAAGTAACCTGCCTATTTGTTGTATTTTCTATTTTCTTGATCTGCAATTTCACTCTCCCCATTATTGATTCATAAAAAAGATCGATTTCTTCAGATGATGAATGTAGTTCAAGTAAAAAATGAAGAGGTGAATGATGAAAAGGATGATGAATATGAAGAGATTTATGCAATGAGTTTTGTCACTACTAGGCATTGTGACGTATGATAGAGATAGTGTTGGCGGTGCCCGTTACCGTCAATTAGCGAAAAATAAATACTAAACTATTCAATCTATTGCTAGTTGCGTGAAAGAGCAATCTATACTCTCAGATCAAGTCTTGAGCGCGTGAGCCAGATATTAAAAGTCATGGTTTGTGGGCCAGTGCAACATAAAATTCATGAAAACCGTATCATACTCATTCATTAAACACGGAGATGAATTTTGAGGTGGCAGTAAAGCAAATATATAGATTTTGTGTAGTTACTTCATTATGCAAATGTTTTGAATACATAGTATTATAATCCATGTCACGTGGTAAGGTGTGGATCAAATTGATGATGCTCAACTGCTTAAAATTCTAAAAAGTGATGCACAAACACTCAAGCGTTGATCTACAACCGACACATGTCATCATCTCCTTCTTTCCTACATGTTTTGTCATAAGGTGTGTGTGAGAGTAGGCCGGTGTGTGTGTGTCTAAGTGCGTAATAGTAATATACTTTGATACTTCTTTGAGTGCCACTACGAAATATGTAATTTCCACAAACTTCTTCTACGGGCTAAGGAACTTTGTATATGTACATGTAAAAGATGGTCACGTTCACCATGGACAAATATAATATAGCTGATAATAGCTTACTTTAAATTGTTGTATAATACTTTCTACAGTTCTTAAGTGTGTGCAAACATGAGCTTTGTCTACACATAAAAGAGTCAATGTGTTGGACTTTGCAGAAATGCATTTTTGGGGAACATATTCTTTCCAACATGTGAAGTATGTAGTTTATAATCTTATATATATTCAATTAAGTAAGTATACCCCAAAAATGACATGAAATCAATAAGTGCACAATGAAATCATCCAATATACTACTATGCATATGACATTGTAAATTATGATTTACTAGAATTTCATGTTGATTTATGATAAATTAAAGCATACTGTTCCAACTCTAAAAGCAGATAGTTTATACTATTTTTACTTTCAAATTTTTTAACTTCTTAATTATCATATAGAACTTTATAGCAAACAAGATCTAAAAAAACAAATGAATACCAAAATTCAGATACGACTGACTTTATTTTATGGAATAGTATACTTGTTTAAGACCTTTTTATTACGCTTTCTTTTTGTAACAAATGAAACTATAGATTGTCCTCTTGTTAAAGACCAAACTATAAATTAGTATTGCTTGTACCACATATTGCTTATGAACCTTTTTTTCGGTACTAAAATTCAGAGAGCAATACCTACACACGCTTATCATCCATAAACCATAACTCTATAACTAAACTCTTATCGAACGGATCTTCTCCTAAGAATAGACAAATAAGTCTTCTCTTTTCATCAATGGCTCTATTAACTGAGTCAACAGCAAGCGTCGATTTGTTGGTGTCTTGACTGCCTCTTAGAGCCTAAATCGAACTTCAAACAGGTTTAAAACCCATTGAAATTTGATTATACTATTTTCATGGCGTCTCACACTTTTTTCCCCATTTTTTTAACCTACTTATTGGCCGGAGGTCCATTCGGAAGCAATCACTCTATCCATAGAACATTGAGAGGGAGGACTTTCTCTACTCTTCGGGTGTTTCACTTTGGGTGGAGAAATGACTTCTCTTTATTCTAGGATAGGGGAAGGATTATCTACATCTTACCTCCCCCATACCCCACTTTTGTGGGATTGGGTTTTTTTGTTGTTGTTGTTGTTCTCTTTTCATCAATGAAAATTGGAAAGAAGAGTTTCACTACATAGATGCTTATCACCTTATCACCTTATTCATAACAAGTATCATTACTATAAATAGAGTATAGAGAGATACGATGATGTAGTCACGCACTCTGTCCTACGTTCATCTCAACGAGAGTAATCATGAGAGATTAATCAGTATTATACCGTATCAACTAAAGTAATGATTGTCTTACAAGTGCACAACTAGTCAACACTGAACATAAACGACTCAAAACCCCTACACTCAACATAATGATTGTCTGTTTGGATCTCATACACAAACAGACAGTTGCAGGGCCAATACTTTAGGGTGTTAATGTTGCAGGTCATCTGTGTAATCAGGACGTATGCCGTAAGTGTAAAGGATGTTGACAGCCTAAGCTATTTGGACGCAAAACGAGTATGATTGCAGTGTGTTTTGATTATAGAAGCCTAATAAAATCACAAAACTCATAGGTGGATTATTGGTTTTATTAAAGTTTTAGAGTGCAGATCTTATGCAGTTACAGAATTGGTTTTAATGGTTTGGACGTTCGCACTTACAAATGAATCGAACAGAAAAGTACTGTACACTTACACAGTTACATATCTCTATATTAATTTGCTACACACAATTTCTTCATAAAAATGAATTAAATCTATGAAGAATAAAAAAGTCATATCTACAGTTAAAGGTGTATATATAAATTTATATCTGCGGATGTTAATAAATGCGAAAATTGTAATAATTCTTATATGTTCTTCGAGCATATATGAATGTGAACACATATTATGCCTAATTAGTTTATTTACAAAACAAATTAACAGAGTCAAATGATTGGCTAACCTCATATCATCACGTTAGTTGTGACTATTAGACGAATAATATCGCCGAAATCGGCTGCCGTATTTTAAGTTTTTCCGATTCAGCTCCGCTGTTTTCACCATTACATACTGTTTTCCGGCGACTATTTCTCACTTCCGGCACCAGTAGATTCATACTGAGTAACTTGATTTGAAGTAAAATTAAAGATGAACCGCCATCCCCAACGCCACCACTCGCCGCCACTGTGGCGAGTTTCTCCGGTTGAAGGAAACAAAATAAATTAAATTAAAAATTAAAATTACAAAATCTGAAATTAGATTAATTTATTTAATAATTTCCAGGAAATAACAATACTACAGTATGAATTATAGGAGATGATATTTCCACATTGCTTTTTACTCTTTCCAAATAAAATTACTAAAATACCATTAATGATAAACTTACAAAATTCTTTTAAAACTTTTTATAATAATTTATAATTTATAGAGAGTTATTTTAGGAAAAAAATGATGAAATGTTGTTGGAAGAAGTAAAAGTAAATGTGGAAATATCATCTCCCATTATGGACTCATGGTCTAATGGTCTAATGTAGCCATAGCTTAATCCAACAGTATGTGACCCAATCTCCAAGTCCGGCCCATTATTCTTTGGTAACTAGCCCATTTTGCAAACTTTACATGGAGTGCAAGTTATTTTTAGTGTATTTCTATTCAATTGAACAAATATTCAACATTTCAAGTTATTGATGACGTATATAGGTTAAAAACTTGATCGAAGAACATTGTAGAGCTTATGGAGTCGATTACAAAAGTACTTGGTATAAAAGGCTCGTACAAATTATCTGGCAGTGGATTTTTATAATATACGCAACAAAAGCACCTAAAGTACTAATGGTATTAGTTAGCGATTGGTTCAACAAACTTGAATTCGGCAAGAATTTCATTATTTGGTAGTACGAAGGGGGAATTGGCCCAAAATTTGAAGATGTTGTCGGACACTAGCAGCTGGCTCAAGTGCCCTTGAACCGCGTAAAAGTCATCTTGACGTAATTTCTAGCTAGGGTTATCTCATACGGAGTATTATCTTTGCTTGGGTCCAAATAAACTATGGGTCATCTCAAACCCATGTTTCATGAAATCGTCTACTTTTCATTGGTATGGTTACAAAATTTTAAGTATGTTAAGTCTATCTATATAAAACCAAAGAACTTTTGGCATTTTAGTATGAGAGGGGCCTTTCAACTAGAAGGTTGAGGTTAAAGCCTCACTTGAGATATTGAAATTTAAATATGGTGATAATATGTATGTTAAATTGTAAGTTTGACTTTCTAAAAAAAATCTGTCACATAAATGCAAACAAATAATGAATTATATAATAATATTTCTCATTTTCTTCTATGCATGTATAGTACACAATGTCACAATCTCCTCATCCTCCTCAAGTGCATGTTCATGCATATAAATCGTCTTTTAGAAACAACTTGTTCAAGAATTTAGTTGAGTACGTTAATCTAGCTAGCTACGTCGTGCACCTCTCGTTCAAGCATTTTGTATCTTCTTTAGAAACAACTTGTTCAAGAATTTAGTTGTGAACGTTAATCTAGCAACGTCGTGCACCTCTCGTTCAAGCATTTCATTTGAAAATGTAGATTTTATGGTCCTTTAACAACCTGAAATATCTTTAAGCTGAGATGTTGAGTGGTTTTAAGATGGAAAGTTAGACTTGTCTTCTCTCATATTTAAATGAAATCGCATTCAAGTCAGTGGCGACTCCACTTAGAGTGGAGTGGGGTCAAAGGATCCCATTAGTTAAAAAATTTTTATGTATAAAATACTACTAAAATTGTATAGGACACCACTAAATTCATGGATAGGAACTCATATATTTTCAAAATTATTGATTTTTATGAAAGTAAATAGTCATTCACTAGAAATTTTTTTTACAAAGTATCACTCATATTGTATAAGACCCCATTGAGTTTTAATCCTAGAATCGCCACTGATTCAAGTATTCCAAATCCTGAATTATCTTTTATATGCTGATGTTAACGACGATGATGATTATAACTGTATATTAGATATTTTATAAATGAGATTGTTATTGTTATAGTAGCCCACGGATTAATTTAGGACTTTTTTGGTTAATTATCTAACAGGGGGACGTTGATACTATACTTACATCATTTAAATGGTATTCTATTACGTTAAAAATACGACTTAATACTATATAGTAATTTATATTCTATAATCTATTCTATAATTTGATTAATATAATAGCATATAGAAACAAAATTTAAGGACCAGGTAAGACACGATGTTAGAGTTAATCTAATTGATTTTGAGAACTTCGAGGTAACATCAATTTCATCGTAAACTTGTAACTTTTTTTTTTAACGACGATATTGACATCGAATGCTCTCATTTGTCACTCACACACACGTTAAAAGGAAACCCAATTCACGACGATGTTGGCAATACCATTGAAGGTTAGGAAAACGCCCTCACCCGTACTGAAGCTTTCGAACCAAGGGCGCCGATGGCAATGGTGTTGCCCTCGACCGCTCTCCAAAGCTCCATACCATTTCGTGCTGGTGAATTGCTTCGTATAGCATAATACATGGCAAGTGTAAGTGACCGTTTGTAATTCAAACGGATATAATTAACGGATATATTTTTCTTTTCACTTATACATACAAATACCAATCATATACAAAACACAAAACACTTAAAACTTTCAACTCAATCAGTCAAAAATGTTAACATTTCCTTCCATAATCGTCTCATTCGATGTTTATTACGGAGGTGAATTTTGGAATGCGTATAACTTTATGATTATACGCGTGCTTCGAAAGTTTCGCTCGAAAAAATCGACATTCGCGACGTTGGTTTACTGGACTTGTTAGAATTATTGAAAGAAAAAGTATCGTTTGAGCACAATGATTTGTTGTATTTTAAAGTGTGTTCCAGAAATCTCCGCTAAGTACCTACGTACCGACGAACAATGGTACGTTATATAGATACCGTCGATTGGCGTTCAAATCGAATTTATCATTATATAATTTCGGAAGATGAAGATGAACGTTATGTACCCCATCAACCTGCTTACGATACTGATGGAAGTTTTTTTACATATTCCAAATTTGATTGTTGTTTTTAATATTTTTATTGTGTTTTAGTTTAATTATGTCGTAGTTTAAACAAATGTAACCGTACTTGTGTTTGTGTTTTGGAATAAAAGTTTGTTTAAAAATATGATTATATTATATTAATTCGTTTCTCAAAGAGTTGAAAAAAATAGTTGTTACTAAACAAATTAATAATAATAATAATAACAATAATAATAATAACAATAACAATAATAATAATAATAATAACAATAATAATAATAATTTGTTGTTTAAACAGAATATTTTATTAGGCTTTTAGCAAGATGCTAGAGCAACAAAGAATAACAACACGATTACAAAGAGCAATAATAATAATAATTGAACAATAGATGTAAATATAGCCGTTGGTGGAACAAACAGGTCGTAACTTCGTTTACGAGAAAGCGTGGGAAATTCTCAAAGATTGTCCTAATTTTTATTTTTATTTTAATTTATGAATGTAATGTCTTTTGATTGTGTCGTTTTTTATATAAAAAATGTAATCATATTTGTGTTTACTAATAAAATCGGTTTTAAAAATATATATTATATCAATTTAATAATAATAATAATAATAACAATAACAATAATAATAATAAAATAATAATTAATAATAATAATAATAATAATAATAATAATAATAATAATAATAATAATAATAATTCAAAGTGAGGAGTATGTCATAGTTGGCAATGGTGTGTTATGAGAATGTCATGGGAGGAAGTGAAGAGAACGAATTTACCGAAACGGTGTGGTAGAAGATGAACGGTTTTTGTTTTAGGTGAAGATATTGTATTGTGTGGGCTGTGGGTTTAAAAACCCCTATTAGTGTACGTGGGTGAAGCAAAAGACGAAATTGAGCATCACGTGGTGTGCACATGACATCCTGTAACGTGGGCTTCTAACGTCTGGTAAACAGAGAGACCAACGATGAAAGATTTTTATACCATAGTGACCAGCCACGCAATAAAAAAAGCACATGGATACACGGTGAAATTTGGTGCAAATTACAGGGACCACCCACGTAATTTGGTTTTTTTTTTTATTATATATTCTTATGTTAACTATATATTTCATTACAAACTCATCACCATTCACGTCATTGTAACGTTATTATAAGTGGTACTGCTTTTCTACAATCAATTTAATCTCATTATGCTTTTATTGATTGTTATACATACTTTTTTCAGATCTAATTTTTTTTTTTCTTTTTCTATATGTACATCTAAATGTCAGGCTTACGTTAATGTCAATTACTACAAGTTTAAAACTCATACTAATGTACTGTCGTCTTATAATTTAGAAAAAGTTGTACTCCCTAGTAAAAGAATGATCAATAACACCAAACAAGAAACAAGAGAAGATAATTGTACGAAACTCTAGAGATGTTATTAATAATCATGAACTTTCACTTAGACCACCATTAACACAGCATTATGGCCTGGAAATTACCACCATCACGCCATGGTGGCGCCGTAACGCGGCGTGATCGGAGCAAAAAACTACAGGCGCGATGGCTGCTTCACGGGCAGAGAAATGGCGTGTTTAAAGCTCACAACCAATAACAAACTGCCACCTCCTTTGTTCCATATGTTTATATTTTAATTTTTGGTTTAATTTTTGAGTGTATTGTGGTACAGTTATGTTTATTGATGAAGAAAAAAATGGATGCTCATATGAAGAAGAAGAGGTCGATATCCAGATCTAGATCTGCAAATTTGAGATAAAATAAAGAAAGTTACATTTCTGATAGAAGATATGTTATTTGAGGTTCAGATTGCAGACGAATATATACGGAGTATTTAATGCAATAAAAAATCAACCAACTCATTACATGGTTGGTTTATAACCTTTAATAGTTTCTCTCTTGTCACATATGTTGGTAATGATACCGTCTTTACTGATGGCGTTGATGTCTAAGAGCACTGAGAATAGTGATTCAGGCTAGTTATCAATTTATTGGTGACATTGTGTGTCGGAAAAAGTGAGAAGTGAGAGATATGCAGTTAAGATATGTCGGTTTATTATTTTAACCTTTTTAAATGAAATAAATAAATAAACATAATTAATAAATTTTATACAATGATTAAATTAGCTTAATGTTTACAACTAGTTAATTTTTATTAAACTATTTTAAGAGTATTCAAACATTTTAACACATTTCAAAATTCAGAAATCGAACTTATTCTTAAATTAAAAAACTAACTTAATACTACGTAATTCTCATCACTCTACCTTCTCATTTTTCTCTCTACAGCCACATAACATTACGACAGATAAATACAACAAAATAGCAAAAAAGAAAAAAGGAAAAAACATATGCAAGTTACTAGGGCGATGAAAGTCACGTGACGGTCTCCAACGACGAGGGTGAGGGGTGGGGGGACGGTGTCGAGGCTGAAACAGGGGAGGGACGAGACTACTCATTGTGCTCTAAAAATGGTTATTTGAATTTTACAAAGTTTTATTTTGCATCAATTATAAAATTCACTAGGTTGATATTGATATATGACTTGTCGTTTGTTTGTATTCTGATTATATAATTCTTCGATAATTATTAGATTTGATTTTTGTAAAGGGATAAATGATGAATTTTTTTATTTTCTGACAATTTGAGAGGGTAGATTATTTATTTATATGGTGCAACTCGAATGGATTAATATTAATTAATATATTAATATATAATATTAAAACAAGCTGAATATGAAGCGTTTTATAATAATAGAATAGAATAATAATGTTAATTACTAAATTATCATGTTATGAATATATATATATATATATATATATATATATATATATATATATATAGTGACAGAACCAGGAACTTTTTTCACCGAGGTGAATTTTTTTTTTTAAAATCGTTGACAATCACTGTCAATTTTTTACTTTCATTTTTTCATGAAAATACAACTTTTTGAGTTGTGGGCAAAATATAGGTTTTTAAGTAAAATAAAACCTTTTGAGTCCAGAGCTTTTGAGTTTGGGGTAAAATATAGAGGCTAATGAGTAAAATAAAACCTTTTTTTCCTTCAAATAAAGAGTTCAACAATTAAAAAGATTGAGGCTGTTGGATCATCGACTTTTGAGTTGTGTACAAAATAAAAAAATTCAAAATTTTAACCTTATTCAAATCCACTAGGGTTAGGTGCCCTTGCCCGCCTCTACTTTCGTCCATTTATATATATATATATATATATATATGTGTGTGTGTGTGTGTGTGTGTGTGTGTGTGTGTTATGTTAATCACTGAGGCATTGCCTGAGTGGTATAACTCCTCTGTTGATCACGAGCTCACGTCCTTGATATAATAGGCGAGGGTTCGAATCCTGGGAGGGGGTTTTCTCAAGGATTCTGTTGGAGTGATACGGTGCATTCCTTAAGCATCTCGGTTTAATCTGGGGATGTCATCGGGTCGGGTTTGGATCGGGTTTAGGTAATCCCGAACCCGATTAAGAAACCTCGCCCCAAACCCGGCTTGAAACCCGTGGGGTCCCCATTTACTTACATACTATCGGGTTTCAGAATTCCCCACGGGTATACCCGATTAGTCATTCTGTATATCTATTTTTCAATAAGTTACCAAATCAAAATATCGAAAAATAACTTAACTACTTCATGTTTAAATGTTTAAAGTGGTATAAAATATTACATACAAAAAGTTAATTGAAAAGTTTCTAAAATACTCAAATACTCAAATACACAAAGTATATAAAATATCGCATCTCAAAAACTTGTTGTATATAATTATATTGAATAAAATTATACTCGTTTTCAAAACAAATAAGAGAAATCTTTCATACATTAACAATATACTGTAATACTAATACTAACATTTTACATAAAAATTATTATTAAAACTACTCGGGCTGGGTATACGGGTATGCGGGTAGGGTAAACGGATTTGTATTCAAAACCATACCCGAACCCGAACCCGGAATTTTTTTTGTAACCATACCCATACCGGGCCCATGACCTGACGGACTCGGGTTAAACCCGGCCCAATTATAACAGTTTCGGGTTTCCCCATCGGGTACGGGTCATTTGCCATCCCTAGTTTAATCCAAAGCACACCGAGTACCCAATACGACGATGGTGTGTGAAGTGTTTTTCTCTTAATCCATGTGTGGGTGACAAATGAGGGCATTCGTTGTCAAAATAGTCGTTAAAAAACTGATGATAAGTTTGAGACGTTCTTTCTTTTGGGGAGGGGATCTTGCGGGCACTAAAATTTCGTGGGTAAAATGGGTCACTACTTGTTTACCATATGGGGAGGGGGTTTAAACATCGGGCCTTTAAAAGGCAAAAACCTTGCCCTTTTGGGCAAGTGGTGGTGGATGTTTAAAACCGAAGCCAATAGTTTTTGGGTCAAAATTATTCGTAGTATCTATGGAATTGACGGTGGCTTGAGGTCGCTCGATGGGCTTGCTCAACGTTCGGCCTCGGGTATTTGAAATAATATTATTCTTGCAGGAAACATCATAGAAGATCATCACATTCCGTTTATAAGCTCCTTCAAGAAATCAGTCGGAGATGGAACTTCTACTTCCTTTTGGAATGACAATTGGTGCGGTTCGGATTGTTTAAAAAATTTGTTCCCAAGAATTTTCAAACTCGAATCAAATATTGATGCTACTATTAGGGATCGAGTAGTGCCGATTGCATCGTCTCCAAGGTCAGTATTACAGCACCCTGAAGCAGCACCTGCTGCCTTTCTGCCTCCTGATCCCTCGGCTTCAGCTCATTCAGCAAATATGGCTCCTACTGAAATGTCCCGTTCTTATTGATTAAAAACGTTCCATATTAATTGATTTCGTTGCGAGGTTTTGACCTCTATATGAGACGTTTTTCAAAGACTGCATTCATTTTTAAACAAACCATAACCTTTATTTCATCAATAAAGGTTTAAAAAGCTTTACGTAGATTATCAAATAATGATAATCTAAAATATCCTGTTTACACACGACCATTACATAATGGTTAAAATACAAATATGTTACAACAAAATAAGTTTCTTGAATGCAGTTTTTACACAATATCATACAAGCATGGACTCCAAATCTTGTCCTTATTTAAGTATGCGACAGCAGAAGCTCTTAATAATCACCTGAGAATAAACATGCTTAAAACGTCAACAAAAATGTTGGTGAGTTATAGGTTTAACCTATATATATCAAATCGTAACAATAGACCACAAGATTTCATATTTCAATACACATCCCATACATAGAGATAAAAATCATTCATATGGTGAACACCTGGTAACCGACAATAACAAGATGCATATATAAGAATATCCCCATCATTCCGGGACACCCTTCGGATATGATATAAATTTCGAAGTACTAAAGCATCCGGTACTTTGGATGGGGTTTGTTAGGCCCAATAGATCTATCTTTAGGATTCGCGTCAATTAGGGTGTCTGTTCCCTAATTCTTAGATTACCAGACTTAATAAAAAGGGGCATATTCGATTTCGATAATTCAACCATAGAATGTAGTTTCACGTACTTGTGTCTATTTTGTAAATCATTTATAAAACCTGCATGTATTCTCATCCCAAAAATATTAGATTTTAAAAGTGGGACTATAACTCACTTTCACAGATTTTTACTTCGTCGGGAAGTAAGACTTGGCCACTGGTTGATTCACGAACCTATAACAATATATACATATATATCAAAGTATGTTCAAAATATATTTACAACACTTTTAATATATTTTGATGTTTTAAGTTTATTAAGTCAGCTGTCCTCGTTAGTAACCTACAACTAGTTGTCCACAGTTAGATGTACAGAAATAAATCGATAAATATTATCTTGAATCAATCCACGACCCAGTGTATACGTATCTCAGTATTGATCACAACTCAAACTATATATATTTTGGAATCAACCTCAACCCTGTATAGCTAACTCCAACATTCACATATAGAGTGTCTATGGTTGTTCCGAAATATATATAGATGTGTCGACATGATAGGTCGAAACATTGTATACGTGTCTATGGTATCTCAAGATTACATAATATATAATACAAGTTGATTAAGTTATGGTTGGAATAGATTTGTTACCAATTTTCACGTAGCTAAAATGAGAAAAATTTTCCAATCTTGTTTTACCCATAACTTCTTCATTTTAAATCCGTTTTGAGTGAATCAAATTGCTATGGTTTCATATTGAACTCTATTTTATGAATCTAAACAAAAAAAGTATAGGTTTCTAGTCGGAAAAATAAGTTACAAGTCGTTTTTGTAAAGGTAGTCATTTCAGTCGAAAGAACGACGTCTAGATGACCATTTTAGAAAACATACTTCCACTTTGAGTTTAACCATAATTTTTGGATATAGTTTCATGTTCATAATAAATATCATTTTCTCAGAATAACAACTTTTAAATCAAAGTTTATCATAGTTTTTAATTAACTAACCCAAAACAGCCCGCTGTGTTACTACGACGGCGTAAATCCGGTTTTACGGTGTTTTTCGTGTTTCCAGGTTTTAAATCATTAAGTTAGCATATCATATAGATATAGAACATGTGTTTAGTTGATTTTAAAAGTCAAGTTAGAAGGATTAACTTTTGTTTGCGAACAAGTTTAGAATTAACTAAACTATGTTCTAGTGATTACAAGTTTAAACCTTCGAATAAGATAGCTTTATATGTATGAATCGAATGATGTTATGAACATCATTACTACCTTAAGTTCCTTGGATGAACCTACTGGAAAAGAGAAAAAATGGATCTAGCTTCAATGGATCCTTGGATGGCTCAAAGTTCTTGAAGCAAAATCATGACACGAAAACAAGTTCAAGTAAGATCATCACTTGAAATAAGATTGTTATAGTTATAGAAATTGAACCAAAGTTTGAATATGATTATTACCTTGTATTAGAATGATAACCTACTGTAAGAAACAAAGATTTCTTGAGGTTGGATGATCACCTTACAAGATTGGAAGTGAGCTAGCAAACTTGAAAGTATTCTTGATTTTATGAAACTAGAACTTTTGGAATTTATGAAGAACACTTAGAACTTGAAGATAGAACTTGAGAGAGTTCAATTAGATGAAGAAAATTGAAGAATGAAAGTGTTTGTAGGTGTTTTTGGTCGTTGGTGTATGGATTAGATATAAAGGATATGTAATTTTGTTTTCATGTAAATAAGTCATGAATGATTACTCATATTTTTGTAATCTTATGAGATATTTCATGCTAGTTGCCAAATGATGGTTCCCACATGTGTTAGGTGACTCACATGGGCTGCTAAGAGCTGATCATTGGAGTGTATATACCAATAGTACATACATCTAAAAGCTGTGTATTGTACGAGTACGAATACGGGTGCATACGAGTAGAATTGTTGATGAAACTGAACGAGAATGTAATTGTAAGCATTTTTGTTAAGTAGAAGTATTTTGATAAGTGTATTGAAGTCTTTCAAAAGTGTATAAATACATATTAAAACACTACATGTATATACATTTTAACTGAGTCGTTAAGTCATCGTTAGTCGTTACATGTAAGTGTTGTTTTGAAACCTTTAGGTTAACGATCTTGTTAAATGTTGTTAACCCAATGTTTATAATATCAAAAGAGATTTTAAATTATTATATTATCATGATATTATGATGTACGAATATCTCTTAATATGATATATATACATTAAATGTCGTTACAACGATAAACGTTACATATATGTCTCGTTTCAAAATCATTAAGTTAGTAGTCTTGTTTTTACATATGTAGTTCATTGTTAATATAATTAATGATATGTTTACTTATCATAATATCATGTTAACTATATATATAACCATATATATGTCATCATATAGTTTTTTTACAAGTTTTAACGTTCGTGAATCACCGGTCAACTTGGGTGGTCAATTGTCTATATGAAACCTATTTCAATTAATCAAGTCTTAACAAGTTTGATTGCTTAACATGTTGGAAACATTTAATCATGTAAATATCAATCTCAATTAATATATATAAACATGGAAAAGTTCGGGTCACTACAGTACCTACCCGTTAAATAAATTTCGTCCCGAAATTTTAAGCTGTTGAAGGTGTTGACGAATCTTCTGGAAATAGATGCGGGTATTTCTTCTTCATCTGATCTTCACGCTCCCAGGTGAACTCGGGTCCTCTACGAGCATTCCATCGAACCTTAACAATTGGTATCTTGTTTTGCTTAAGTCTTTTAACCTCACGATCCATTATTTCGACGGGTTCTTCGATGAATTGAAGTTTTTCGTTGATTTGGATTTCATCTAACGGAATAGTGAGATCTTCTTTAGCAAAACATTTCTTCAAATTCGAGACGTGGAAAGTGTTATGTACAGCCGCGAGTTGTTGAGGTAACTCAAGTCGGTAAGCTACTGGTCCGACACGATCAATAATCTTGAATGGTCCAATATACTTTGGATTTAATTTCCCTCGTTTACCAAATCGAACAACGCCTTTCCAAGGTGAAACTTTAAGCATGACCATCTCTCCAATTTCAAATTCTATATCTTTTCTTTTAATGTCAGCGTAGCTCTTTTGTCGACTTTGGGCGGTTTTCAACCGTTGTTGAATTTGGATGATCTTCTCGGTAGTTTCTTGTATAATCTCTGGACCCGTAATCTGTCTATCCCCCACCTCACTCCAACAAATCGGAGACCTGCACTTTCTACCATAAAGTGCTTCAAACGGCGCCATCTCAATGCTTGAATGGTAGCTGTTGTTGTAGGAAAATTCTGCTAACGGTAGATGTCGATCCCAACTGTTTCCGAAATCAATAACACATGCTCGTAGCATGTCTTCAAGCGTTTGTATCGTCCTTTCGCTCTGCCCATCAGTTTGTGGATGATAGGCAGTACTCATGTCTAGACGAGTTCCTAATGCTTGCTGTAATGTCTGCCAGAATCTTGAAATAAATCTGCCATCCCTATCAGAGATAATAGAGATTGGTATTCCATGTCTGGAGACGACTTCCTTCAAATACAGTCGTGCTAACTTCTCCATCTTGTCATCTTCTCTTATTGGTAGGAAGTGTGCTGATTTGGTGAGACGATCAACTATTACCCAAATAGTATCAAAACCACTTGCAGTCCTTGGCAATTTAGTGATGAAATCCATGGTAATGTTTTCCCATTTCCATTCCGGGATTTCGGGTTGTTGAAGTAGACCTGATGGTTTCTGATGCTCAGCTTTGACCTTAGAACACGTCAAACATTCTTCTACGTATTTAGCAACATCGGCTTTCATACCCGGCCACCAAAAATGTTTCTTGAGATCCTTGTACATCTTCCCCGTTCCAGGATGTATTGAGTATCTGGTTTTATGAGCTTCTCTAAGTACCATTTCTCTCATATCTCCAAATTTTGGTACCCAAATCCTTTCAGCCCTATACCGGGTTCCGTCTTCCCGAATATTAAGATGCTTCTCCGATCCTTTGGGTATTTCATCCTTTAAATTTCTCTCTTTTAAAACTCCTTGTTGCGCCTCCTTTATTTGAGTAGTAATGTTATTATGAATCATTATATTCATAGATTTTACTCGAATGGGTTCTCTGTCCTTCCTGCTCAAGGCATCGGCTACCACATTTGCCTTCCCCGGGTGGTAACGAATCTCAAAGTCGTAATCATTCAATAATTCAATCCACCTACGCTGCCTCATATTCAGTTGTTTCTGATTAAATATGTGTTAAAGACTTTTGTGGTCGGTATATATAATACTTTTGACCCCATATAAGTAGTGCCTCCAAGTCTTTAATGCAAAAACAACCGCGCCTAATTCCAAATCATGCGTCGTATAATTTTGTTCGTGAATCTTCAATTGTCTAGACGCATAAGCAATCACCTTCATTCGTTGCATTAATACACAACCGAGACCTTGCTTTGATGCATCACAATAAATCACAAAATCATCATTCCCTTCAGGCAATGACAATATAGGTGCCGTAGTTAGCTTTTTCTTCAATAACTGAAACGCTTTCTCTTGTTCATCATTCCATTCAAATTTCTTCCCTTTATGCGTTAATGCAGTCAAGGGTTTTGCTATTCTGGAAAAGTCTTGGATGAACCTTCTGTAGTAACCAGCTAGTCCTAAAAACTGGCGTATGTGTTTCGGAGTTTTCGGGGTTTCCCACTTTTCAACAGTTTCTATCTTTGCCGGATCCACCTTAATACCTTCTTTGTTCACTATGTGACCGAGGAATTGAACTTCTTCCAACCAAAATGCACACTTTGAAAACTTAGCGTACAATTCTTCCTTCCTCAATACTTCTAACACCTTTCTCAAATGTTCACCGTGTTCTTGGTCATTCTTTGAGTAAATAAGTATGTCATCAATGAAAACAATGACAAACTTGTCAAGGTATGGTCCACACACTCGGTTCATAAGGTCCATGAACACAGCTGGTGCATTAGTTAAACCAAACGGCATGACCATAAACTCGTAATGACCGTAACGTGTTCTGAAAGCAGTCTTTGGAATATCATCTTCTTTCACCCGCATTTGATGATACCCGGAACGTAAGTCAATCTTTGAATAAACAGACGAGCCTTGTAGTTGATCAAATAAGTCGTCGATTCTCGGTAGTGGGTAGCGGTTCTTGATGGTAAGTTTGTTCAACTCTCGGTAGTCGATACACAACCTGAATGTACCATCTTTCTTCTTGACAAACAAAACAGGAGCTCCCCACGGTGATGTGCTTGGTCGAATGAAACCACGCTCTAAAAGTTCTTGTAATTGGCTTTGCAGTTCTTTCATCTCGCTGGGTGCGAGTCTGTAAGGAGCACGAGCTATTGGTGCAGCTCCTGGTACAAGATCTATTTGAAATTCAACGGATCGATGTGGGGGTAATCCCGGTAATTCTTTCGGAAATACATCGGGAAATTCTTTTGCAATGGGAACATCATTGATGCTCTTTTCTTCAGTTTGTACTTTCTCGACGTGTGCTAGAACAGCATAGCAACCTTTTCTTATTAGTTTTTGTGCCTTCAAATTACTAATAAGATGTAGCTTCGTGTTGCCCTTTTCTCCGTACACCATTAAGGGTTTTCCTTTTTCTCGTATAATGCGAATTGCATTTTTGTAACAAACGATCTCCGCTTTCACTTCTTTCAACCAGTCCATACCGATTATCACATCAAAACTCCCTAACTCTACTGGTATCAAATCAATCTTAAATGTTTCGCTAACCAGTTTAATTTCTCGATTCCGACATATATTATCTGCTGAAATTAATTTACCATTTGCTAATTCGAGTAAAAATTTACTATCCAAAGGCGTCAATGGACAACTTAATTTAGCACAAAAATCTCTACTCATATAGCTTCTATCCGCACCCGAATCAAATAAAACGTAAGCAGATTTATTGTCAATAAGAAACGTACCCGTAACAAGCTTCGGGTCTTCCTGTGCCTCTACCGCATTAATATTGAAAACTCTTCCACGTCCTTGTCCATTCGTGTTCTCCTGGTTCGGGCAATTTCTAATAATGTGGCCTGGTTTTCCACATTTATAACAAACTACATTGGCATAACTTGCTCCGACACTACTTGCTCTGCCATTACTCGTTCCGACACCATTTGTTCCTTTCGTTCTATTAACCCCTGGTCCGTAGACCTCACACTTCGCCGCGCTATGACCATTTCTTTTACACTTGTTGCAAAATTTGGTGCAGAACCCCGAGTGATTCTTTTCACACCTTTCGCATAGCTGCTTCTGATTGTTGTTGTTGTTGTTGCGGTTATTATTGTTGTTGGGATGATTGTTGTAGTTGCTGTTGTTGTTGTTGTTGTTGTTGGGCCGTTTGTTGTAGTTGCGATTGATGTTGCGATTGTTGGGATAATTGTTGCGATTATTGTTGTAATTGCTGTTGTTGTTGTATTGGTGATTCTTATCACCGTTTTCCTCCCACTTTCTTTTGACTTGCTTCACATTGGCCTCTTCAGCAGTCTGTTCTTTAATTCTTTCTTCAATCTGGTTCACGAGTTTGTGAGCCATTCTACATGCCTGTTGTATGGAGGCGGGCTCGTGTGAACTTATATCTTCTTGGATTCTTTCCGGTAATCCTTTCACAAACGCGTCGATCTTCTCTTCCTCATCTTCGAATGCTCCCGGACACAATAGGCACAATTCTGTGAATCGTCTTTCATACGTGGTAATATCAAATCCTTGGGTTCGTAACCCTCTAAGTTCTGTCTTGAGCTTATTGACCTCGGTTCTGGGACGGTACTTCTCGTTCATCAAGTGCTTGAATGCTGACCACGGTAGTGCGTACGCATCGTCTTGTCCCACTTGCTCTAGATAGGTATTCCACCATGTTAACGCAGAACCTGTGAAGGTATGCGTAGCGTACTTTACTTTGTCCTCTTCAGTACACTTACTTATGGCAAACACCGATTCGACCTTCTCGGTCCACCGTTTCAATCCGATCGGTCCTTCGGTTCCATCAAATTCCAAAGGTTTGCAGGCAGTGAATTCTTTGTAGGTGCATCCTACACGATTTCCCGTACTGCTAGATCCAACGTTATTGTTGGTATGTAGCGCAGCCTGTACTGCGGCTATGTTTGAAGCTAGAAAAGTACGGAATTCCTCTTCATTCATATTCACAGTGTGTCGAGTAGTCGGTGCCATTTCCTTCAAAATAGTTAAATGGAACAAGTTAATCATACAGAATATTAAGAGTAGTTAATAGTATTTCGTAGCATAATATGAACTCATTTATAAAAGCTTTTTCTTCATATTAGCGTTTTATAAGTTTAAATTCGGGTAGTACCTACCCGTTAAGTTCATACTTAGTAGCTAATATACAATTCAACTACTACAATTCTATATGAAAAACTGATTATAATAATATTTCGCATTCAAACTTTTATACAATATTTTACAAACTTACAATACCGCTTATTTTACATAAAGCATGAAATATAGCACACAATAACTTTGATACAAGATAGTTGTGAAGACAATTCTAGCTAGTACACAAGTCGTTCAGCAAAGGCAATAAAGACACGTAATTCATACGTCCAGAAACAAGTCATGCATTCTGGTTTTACTAGGACTACTTCCCATCCTTGGTCTTGTGCAACATAACCGTTATGGCCGTTGATAAGACAGCGTGTTGTAACGTCATCAAAGGGACGAGGGTTACGTAATGTCCAACAGTCCCGTAATAATCTAAAAACCTCATTTCTTACCCCAATTACCGACTCCGTCACTTGTGGAAACGTTTTGTTTAATAGTTGTAGCCCGATGTTCTTGTTCTCACTTTGGTGAGAAGCGAACATTACTAATCCGTAAGCATAACATGCTTCTTTATGTTGCATGTTAGCCGCTTTTTCTAAATCACGAAGTCCAATATTCGGATATATTGAGTCAAAATAATTTCTTAACCCGTTGCGTAAAATAGCATTTGGGTTCCCCGCAATATATGCGTCAAAGTAAACACATCGTAACTTATGGGTTTCCCAATGTGATATCCCCCATCTTTCAAACGAAAGTCTCTTATAAACCAAGACATTCTTGGAACGTTCTTCGAATGTCTTACAAACTGATCTCGCCTTAAATAGTTGTGCCGAAGAATTCTGGCCGACTCTAGACAAGATTTCATCAATCATGTCTCCGGGTAGGTCTCTTAAAATATTGGGTTGTCTATCCATTTTGTGTTTTTAAACTGTAAAATAGACAAGAGTTAGATTCATAAAAAAAATACTTATTAATACAAGCAATTTTTACATATATCATAAAGCATAAGAACACTATATTACATATATTACACCACACGAATACAACTATCTTATTCCGACTCGCTTGTTTCTTCTTCTACGGTTTTGGTTCGTTTTGCCAAGTTTCTAGGGATATATGATGTTCCCCTAATACGAGCCGTCGTGATCCACATTGGTTTAGAAAAACCTGGTGGTTTAGAGGTTCCCGGGTCATTGTTACAACTTAAGGACTTTGGGGGTTGACGATACATATAAAGTTCATCGGGGTTGGAATTAGATTTCTCTATTTTTATGCCCTTTCCCTTATTATTTTCTTTTACTTTTTTAAATTCAGTTGGGGTAATTTCTATAACATCATCGGAATTCTCGTCGGAATCCGATTCATCGGAGAATTGGTAATCCTCCCAATATTTTGCTTCCTTGGCGGAAACACCATTGACCATAATTAACCTTGGTCGGTTGGTTGAGGATTTTCTTTTACTTAACCGTTTTATTATTTCCCCCACCGGTTCTATTTCTTCATCCGGTTCCGATTTTTCTTCCGGTTCCGATTCTTCTTCCGGTTCCGACTCTTCTTCCGGTTCCTCTTCGGGAACTTGTGAATCAGTCCACGAATCCTTCCAATTTACATTTGACTCTTCATTATTATTAGGTGAGTCAATGGGACTTGTTCTAGAGGTAGACATCTATCACATAATATCAAACGCGTTAAGAGATTAATATATCACATAATATTCACATGTTAAAAATATATAGTTTCCAACAAAATTTGTTAAGCAATCATTTTTCAAGTAAACACGGTCGAAGTCCAGACTCACTAATGCATCCTAACAAACTCGATAAGATACACTAATGCAAAATTCTGGTTCTCTAAGACCAACGCTCGGATACCAACTGAAATGTCCCGTTCTTATTGATTAAAAACGTTCCATATTAATTGATTTCGTTGCGAGGTTTTGACCTCTATATGAGACGTTTTTCAAAGACTGCATTCATTTTTAAACAAACCATAACCTTTATTTCATCAATAAAGGTTTAAAAAGCTTTACGTAGATTATCAAATAATGATAATCTAAAATATCCTGTTTACACACGACCATTACATAATGGTTAAAATACAAATATGTTACAACAAAATAAGTTTCTTGAATGCAGTTTTTACACAATATCATACAAGCATGGACTCCAAATCTTGTCCTTATTTAAGTATGCGACAGCAGAAGCTCTTAATAATCACCCCCGTTCTTATTGATTAAAAACGTTCCATATTAATTGATTTCGTTGCGAGGTTTTGACCTCTATATGAGACGTTTTTCAAAGACTGCATTCATTTTTAAAACAAACCATAACCTTTATTTCATAAATAAAGGTTTAAAAAGCTTTACGTAGATTATCAAATAATGATAATCTAAAATATCCTGTTTACAAACGACCATTACATAATGGTTTACAATACAAATATGTTACATCGAATTCAGTTTCTTGAATGCAGTTTTTACACAATATCATACAAACATGGACTCCAAATCTTGTCCTTATTTTAGTATGCAACAGCGGAAGCTCTTAATATTCACCTGAGAATAAACATGCTTTAAACGTCAACAAAAATGTTGGTGAGTTATAGGTTTAACCTATATATATCAAATCGTAGCAATAGACCACAAGATTTCATATTTCAATACACATCCCATACATAGAGATAAAAATCATTCATATGGTGAACACCTGGTAACCGACAATAACAAGATGCATATATAAGAATATCCCCATCATTCCGGGACACCCTTCGGATATGATATAAATTTCGAAGTACTAAAGCATCCGGTACTTTGGATGGGGTTTGTTAGGCCCAATAGATCTATCTTTAGGATTCGCGTCAATTAGGGTGTCTGTTCCCTAATTCTTAGATTACCAGACTTAATAAAAAGGGGCATATTCGATTTCGATAATTCAACCATAGAATGTAGTTTCACGTACTTGTGTCTATTTTGTAAATCATTTATAAAACCTGCATGTATTCTCATCCCAAAAATATTAGATTTTAAAAGTGGGACTATAACTCACTTTCACAGATTTTTACTTCGTCGGGAAGTAAGACTTGGCCACTGGTTGATTCACGAACCTATAACAATATATACATATATATCAAAGTATGTTCAAAAATATATTTTCAACACTTTTAATATATTTTGATGTTTTAAGTTTATTAAGTCAGGTGTCCTCGTTAGTAACCTACAACTAGTTGTCCACAGTTAGATGTACAGAAATAAATCGATAAATATTATCTTGAATCAATCCACGACCCAGTGTATACGTATCTCAGTATTGATCACAACTCAAACTATATATATTTTGGAATCAACCTCAACCCTGTATAGCTAACTCCAACATTCACATATAGAGTGTCTATGGTTGTTCCGAAATATATATAGATGTGTCGACATGATAGGTCGAAACATTGTATACGTGTCTATGGTATCTCAAGATTACATAATATATAATACAAGTTGATTAAGTTATGGATGGAATAGATTTGTTACCAATTTTCACGTAGCTAAAATGAGAAAAATTATCCAATCTTGTTTTACCCATAACTTCTTCATTTTAAATCCGTTTTGAGTGAATCAAATTGCTATGGTTTCATATTGAACTCTATTTTATGAATCTAAACCAAAAAAGTATAGGTTTCTAGTCGGAAAAATAAGTTACAAGTCGTTTTTGTAAAGGTAGTCATTTCAGTCGAAAGAACGACGTCTAGATGACCATTTTAGAAAACATACTTCCACTTTGAGTTTAACCATAATTTTTGGATATAGTTTCATGTTCATAATAAAAATCATTTTCTCAGAATAACAACTTTTAAATCAAAGTTTATCATAGTTTTTAATTAACTAACCCAAAACAGCCCGCGGTGTTACTACGACGGCGTAAATCCGGTTTTACGGTGTTTTTCGTGTTTCCAGGTTTTAAATCATTAAGTTAGCATATCATATAGATATAGAACATGTGTTTAGTTGATTTTAAAAGTCAAGTTAGAAGGATTAACTTTTGTTTGCGAACAAGTTTAGAATTAACTAAACTATGTTCTAGTGATTACAAGTTTAAACCTTCGAATAAGATAGCTTTATATGTATGAATCGAATGATGTTATGAACATCATTACTACCTTAAGTTCCTTGGATGAACCTACTGGAAAAGAGAAAAATGGATCTAGCTTCAATGGATCCTTGGATGGCTCAAAGTTCTTGAAGCAAAATCATGACACGAAAACAAGTTCAAGTAAGATCATCACTTGAAATAAGATTGTTATAGTTATAGAAATTGAACCAAAGTTTGAATATGATTATTACCTTGTATTAGAATGATAACCTACTGTAAGAAACAAAGATTTCTTGAGGTTGGATGATCACCTTACAAGATTGGAAGTGAGCTAGCAAACTTGAAAGTATTCTTGATTTTATGTAACTAGAACTTTTGGAATTTATGAAGAACACTTAGAACTTGAAGATAGAACTTGAGAGAGTTCAATTAGATGAAGAAAATTGAAGAATGAAAGTGTTTGTAGGTGTTTTTGGTCGTTGGTGTATGGATTAGATATAAAGGATATGAAATTTTGTTTTCATGTAAATAAGTCATGAATGATTACTCATATTTTTGTAATCTTATGAGATATTTCATGCTAGTTGCCAAATGATGGTTCCCACATGTGTTAGGTGACTCACATGGGCTGCTATGAGCTGATCATTGGAGTGTATATACCAATAGTACATACATCTAAAAGCTGTGTATTGTACGAGTACGAATACGGGTGCATACGAGTAGAATTGTTGATGAAACTGAACGAGAATGTAATTGTAAGCATTTTTGTTAAGTAGAAGTATTTTGATAAGTGTATTGAAGTCTTTCAAAAGTGTATAAATACATATTAAAACACTACATGTATATACATTTTAACTGAGTCGTTAAGTCATCGTTAGTCGTTACATGTAAGTGTTGTTTTGAAACCTTTAGGTTAACGATCTTGTTAAATGTTGTTAACCCAATGTTTATAATATCAAAAGAGATTTTAAATTATTATATTATCATGATATTATGATGTACGAATATCTCTTAATATGATATATATACATTAAATGTCGTTACAACGATAAACGTTACATATATGTCTCGTTTCAAAATCATTAAGTTAGTAGTCTTGTTTTTACATATGTAGTTCATTGTTAATATAATTAATGATATGTTTACTTATCATAATATCATGTTAACTATATATATAACCATATATATGTCATCATATAGTTTTTTTTTACAAGTTTTAACGTTCGTGAATCACCGGTCAACTTGGGTGGTCAATTGTCTATATGAAACCTATTTCAATTAATCAAGTCTTAACAAGTTTGATTGCTTAACATGTTGGAAACATTTAATCATGTAAACATCAATCTCAATTAATATATATAAACATGGAAAAGTTCGGGTCACTACAGTACCTACCCGTTAAATAAATTTCGTCCCGAAATTTTAAGCTGTTGAAGGTGTTGACGAATCTTCTGGAAATAGATGCGGGTATTTCTTCTTCATCTGATCTTCACGCTCCCAGGTGAACTCGGGTCCTCTACGAGCATTCCATCGAACCTTAACAATTGGTATCTTGTTTTGCTTAAGTCTTTTAACCTCACGATCCATTATTTCGACGGGTTCTTCGATGAATTGGAGTTTTTCGTTGATTTGGATTTCATCTAACGGAATAGTGAGATCTTCTTTAGCAAAACATTTCTTCAAATTCGAGACGTGGAAAGTGTTATGTATAGCCGCGAGTTGTTGAGGTAACTCAAGTCGGTAAGCTACTGGTCCGACACGATCAATAATCTTGAATGGTCCAATATACCTTGGATTTAATTTCCCTCGTTTACCAAATCGAACAACGCCTTTCCAAGGTGAAACTTTAAGCATGACCATCTCTCCAATTTCAAATTCTATATTTTTTCTTTTAATGTCAGCGTAGCTCTTTTGTCGACTTTGGGCGGTTTTCAACCGTTGTTGAATTTGGATGATCTTCTCGGTAGTTTCTTGTATAATCTCCGGACCCGTAATCTGTCTATCCCCCACCTCACTCCAACAAATCGGAGACCTGCACTTTCTACCATAAAGTGCTTCAAACGGCGCCATCTCAATGCTTGAATGGTAGCTGTTGTTGTAGGAAAATTCTGCTAACGGTAGATGTCGATCCCAACTATTTCCGAAATCAATAACACATGCTCGTAGCATGTCTTCAAGCGTTTGTATCGTCCTTTCGCTCTGCCCATCAGTTTGTGGATGATAGGCAGTACTCATGTCTAGACGAGTTCCTAATGCTTGCTGTAATGTCTGCCAGAATCTTGAAATAAATCTGCCATCCCTATCAGAGATAATAGAGATTGGTATTCCATGTCTGGAGACGACTTCCTTCAAATACAGTCGTGCTAACTTCTCCATCTTGTCATCTTCTCTTATTGGTAGGAAGTGTGCTGATTTGGTGAGACGATCAACTATTACCCAAATAGTATCAAAACCACTTGCAGTCCTTGGCAATTTAGTGATGAAATCCATGGTAATGTTTTCCCATTTCCATTCCGGGATTTCGGGTTGTTGAAGTAGACCTGATGGTTTCTGATGCTCAGCTTTGACCTTAGAACACGTCAAACATTCTCCTACGTATTTAGCAACATCGGCTTTCATACCCGGCCACCAAAAATGTTTCTTGAGATCCTTGTACATCTTCCCCGTTCCAGGATGTATTGAGTATCTGGTTTTATGAGCTTCTCTAAGTACCATTTCTCTCATATCTCCAAATTTTGGTACCCAAATCCTTTCAGCCCTATACCGGGTTCCGTCTTCCCGAATATTAAGATGCTTCTCCGATCCTTTGGGTATTTCATCCTTTAAATTTCCCTCTTTTAAAACTCCTTGTTGCGCCTCCTTTATTTGAGTAGTAATGTTATTATGAATCATTATATTCATAGATTTTACTCGAATGGGTTCTCTATCCTTCCTGCTCAAGGCATCGGCTACCACATTTGCCTTCCCCGGGTGGTAACGAATCTCAAAATCGTAATCATTCAATAATTCAATCCACCTACGCTGCCTCATATTCAGTTGTTTCTGATTAAATATGTGTTGAAGACTTTTGTGGTCGGTATATATAATACTTTTGACCCCATATAAGTAGTGCCTCCAAGTCTTTAATGCAAAAACAACCGCGCCTAATTCCAAATCATGCGTCGTATAATTTTGTTCGTGAATCTTCAATTGTCTAGACGCATAAGCAATCACCTTCGTTCGTTGCATTAATACACAACCGAGACCTTGCTTTGATGCGTCACAATAAATCACAAAATTATCATTCCCTTCAGGCAATGACAATATAGGTGCCGTAGTTAGCTTTTTCTTCAATAACTGAAACGCTTTCTCTTGTTCATCATTCCATTCAAATTTCTTCCCTTTATGCGTTAATGCAGTCAAGGGTTTTGCTATTCTGGAAAAGTCTTGGATGAACCTTCTGTAGTAACCAGCTAGTCCTAAAAACTGGCGTATGTGTTTCGGAGTTTTCGGGGTTTCCCACTTTTCAACAGTTTCTATCTTTGCCGGATCCACCTTAATACCTTCTTTGTTCACTATGTGACCGAGGAATTGAACTTCTTCCAACCAAAATGCACACTTTGAAAACTTAGCGTACAATTCTTCCTTCCTCAATACTTCTAACACCTTTCTCAAATGTTCACCGTGTTCTTGGTCATTCTTTGAGTAAATAAGTATGTCATCAATGAAAACAATGACAAACTTGTCAAGGTATGGTCCACACACTCGGTTCATAAGGTCCATGAACACAGCTGGTGCATTAGTTAAACCAAACGGCATGACCATAAACTCGTAATGACCGTAACGTGTTCTGAAAGCAGTCTTTGGAATATCATCTTCTTTCACCCGCATTTGATGATACCCGGAACGTAAGTCAATCTTTGAATAAACAGACGAGCCTTGTAGTTGATCAAATAAGTCGTCGATTCTCGGTAGTGGGTAGCGGTTCTTGATGGTAAGTTTGTTCAACTCTCGGTAGTCGATACACAACCTGAATGTACCATCTTTCTTCTTGACAAACAAAACAGGAGCTCCCCACGGTGATGTGCTTGGTCGAATGAAACCACGCTCTAAAAGTTCTTGTAATTGGCTTTGCAGTTCTTTCATCTCGCTGGGTGCGAGTCTGTAAGGAGCACGAGCTATTGGTGCAGCTCCTGGTACAAGATCTATTTGAAATTCAACGGATCGATGTGGGGGTAATCCCGGTAATTCTTTCGGAAATACATCGGGAAATTCTTTTGCAATGGGAACATCATTGATGCTCTTTTCTTCAGTTTGTACTTTCTCGACGTGTGCTAGAACAGCATAGCAACCTTTTCTTATTAGTTTTTGTGCCTTCAAATTACTAATAAGATGTAGCTTCGTGTTGCCCTTTTCTCCGTACACCATTAAGGGTTTTCCTTTTTCTCGTATAATGCGAATTGCATTTTTGTAACAAACGATCTCCGCTTTCACTTCTTTCAACCAGTCCATACCGATTATCACATCAAAACTCCCTAACTCTACTGGTATCAAATCAATCTTAAATGTTTCGCTAACCAGTTTAATTTCTCGATTCCGACATATATTATCTGCTGAAATTAATTTACCATTTGCTAATTCGAGTAAAAATTTACTATCCAAAGGCGTCAATGGACAACTTAATTTAGCACAAAAATCTCTACTCATATAGCTTCTATCCGCACCCGAATCAAATAAAACGTAAGCAGATTTATTGTCAATAAGAAACGTACCCGTAACAAGCTCCGGGTCTTCCTGTGCCTCTACCGCATTAATATTGAAAACTCTTCCACGGCCTTGTCCATTCGTGTTCTCCTGGTTCGGGCAATTTCTAATAATGTGGCCTGGTTTTCCACATTTATAACAAACTACATTGGCATAACTTGCTCCGACACTACTTGCTCCGCCATTACTCGTTCCGACACCATTTGTTCCTTTCGTTCTATTAACCCCTGGTCCGTAGACCTCACACTTCGCCGCGCTATGACCATTTCTTTTACACTTGTTGCAAAATTTGGTGCAGAACCCCGAGTGATTCTTTTCACACCTTTGGCATAGCTGCTTCTGATTGTTGTTGTTGTTGCGGTTATTATTGTTGTTGGGATGATTGTTGTAGTTGCTGTTATTGTTGTTGTTGTTGTTGTTGGGCCGTTTGTTGTAGTTGCGATTGATGTTGCGATTGTTGGGATAATTGTTGCGATTATTGTTGTAATTGCTGTTGTTGTTGTATTGGTGATTCTTATCACCGTTTTCCTCCCACTTTCTTTTGACTTGCTTCACATTGGCCTCTTCAGCAGTCTGTTCTTTAATTCTTTCTTCAATTTGGTTCACGAGTTTGTGAGCCATTCTACATGCCTGTTGTATGGAGGCGGGCTCGTGTGAACTTATATCTTCTTGGATTCTTTCCGGTAATCCTTTCACAAACGCGTCGATCTTCTCTTCCTCATCTTCGAATGCTCCCGGACACAATAGGCACAATTCTGTGAATCGTCTTTCGTACGTGGTAATATCAAATCCTTGGGTTCGTAACCCTCTAAGTTCTGTCTTGAGCTTATTGACCTCGGTTCTGGGACGGTACTTCTCGTTCATCAAGTGCTTGAATGCTGACCACGGTAGTGCGTACGCATCATCTTGTCCCACTTGCTCTAGATAGGTATTCCACCATGTTAACGCAGAACCTGTGAAGGTATGCGTAGCATACTTCACTTTGTCCTCTTCAGTACACTTACTTATGGCAAACACCGATTCAACCTTCTCGGTCCACCGTTTCAATCCGATCGGTCCTTCGATTCCATCAAATTCCAAAGGTTTGCAGGCAGTGAATTCTTTGTAGGTGCATCCTACACGATTTCCTGTACTGCTAGATCCAAGGTTATTGTTGGTATGTAGCGCAGCCTGTACTGCGGCTATGTTTGAAGCTAGAAAAGTACGGAATTCCTCTTCATTCATATTCACGGTGTGTCGAGTAGTCGGTGCCATTTCCTTCAAAATAGTTAAATGGAACAAGTTAATCATACAGAATATTAAGAGTAGTTAATAGTATTTCGTAGCATAATATGAACTCATTTATAAAAGCTTTTTCTTCATATTAGCGTTTTATAAGTTTAAATTCGGGTAGTACCTACCCGTTAAGTTCATACTTAGTAGCTAATATACAATTCAACTACTACAATTCTATATGAAAAACTGATTATAATAATATTTCGCGTTCAAACTTTTATACAAAATTTTACAAACTTACAATACCGCTTATTTTACATAAAGCATGAAATATAGCACACAATAACTTTGATACAAGATAGTTGTGAAGACAATTCTAGCTAGTACACAAGTCGTTCAGCAAAGGCAATAAAGACACGTAATTCATACGTCCAGAAACAAGTCATGCATTCTGGTTTTACTAGGACTACTTCCCATCCTTGGTCTTGTGCAACATAACCGTTATGGCCGTTGATAAGACAGCGTGTTGTAACGTCATCAAAGGGACGAGGGTTACGTAATGTCCAACAGTCCCGTAATAATCTAAAAACCTCATTTCTTACCCCAATTACCGACTCCGTCACTTGTGGAAACGTTTTGTTTAATAGTTGTAGCCCGATGTTCTTGTTCTCACTTTGGTGAGAAGCGAACATTACTAATCCGTAAGCATAACATGCTTCTTTATGTTGCATGTTAGCCGCTTTTTCTAAATCACGAAGTCCAATATTCGGATATATTGAGTCAAAATAATTTCTTAACCCGTTGCGTAAAATAGCATTTGGGTTCCCCGCAATATATGCGTCAAAGTAAACACATCGTAACTTATGGGTTTCCCAATGTGATATCCCCCATCTTTCAAACGAAAGTCTCTTATAAACCAAGACATTCTTGGAACGTTCTTCGAATGTCTTACAAACTGATCTCGCCTTAAATAGTTGCGCCGAAGAATTCTGGCCGACTCTAGACAAGATTTCATCAATCATGTCTCCGGGTAGGTCTCTTAAAATATTGGGTTGTCTATCCATTTTGTGTTTTTAAACTGTAAAATAGACAAGAGTTAGTTTCAAAAAAAAATACTTATTAATACAAGCAATTTTTACATATATCATAAAGCATAAGAACACTATATTACATATATTACACCACACGAATTCAACTATCTTATTCCGACTCGCTCGTTTCTTCTTCTTCGGTTTTGGTTCGTTTTGCCAAGTTTCTAGGGATATATGATGTTCCCCTAATACGAGCCGTCGTTGTCCACATTGGTTTAGAAAAACCTGGTGGTTTAGAGGTTCCCGGGTCATTGTTACAACTTAAGGACTTCGGGGGTTGACGATACATATAAAGTTCATCGGGGTTGGAATTAGATTTCTCTATTTTTATGCCCTTTCCCTTATTATTTTCTTTTGCCTTTTTAAATTCAGTTGGGGTAATTTCTATAACATCATCGGAATTCTCGTCGGAATCCGATTCATCGGAGAATTGGTAATCCTCCCAATATTTTGCTTCCTTGGCGGAAACACCATTGACCATAATTAACTTTGGTCGGTTGGTTGAGGATTTTCTTTTACTTAACCGTTTTATTATTTCCCCCACCGGTTCTATTTCTTCATCCGGTTCCGATTCTTCTTCCGGTTCCGATTCTTCTTCCGGTTCCGACTCTTCTTCCGGTTCCTCTTCGGGAACTTGTGAATCAGTCCACAAATCATTCCAATTTACATTTAACTCTTCATTATTATTAGGTGAGTCAATGGGACTTGTTCTAGAGGTAGACATCTATCACATAATATCAAACACGTTAAGAGATTAATATATCACATAATATTCATATGTTAAAAATATATAGTTTCCAACAAAAATGTTAAGCAATCATTTTTAAAGAAAACACGGTCGAAGTCCAGACTCACTAATGCATCCTAACAAACTCGATAAGACACACTAATGCAAATTTTCTGGTTCTCTAAGACCAACGCTCGGATACCAACTGAAATGTCCCGTTCTTATTGATTAAAAACGTTCCATATTAATTGATTTCGTTGCGAGGTTTTGACCTCTATATGAGACGTTTTTCAAAGACTGCATTCATTTTTAAAACAAACCATAACCTTTATTTCATAAATAAAGGTTTAAAAAGCTTTACGTAGATTATCAAATAATGATAATCTAAAATATCCTGTTTACAAACGACCATTACATAATGGTTTACAATACAAATATGTTACATCGAATTCAGTTTCTTGAATGCAGTTTTTACACAATATCATACAAACATGGACTCCAAATCTTGTCCTTATTTTAGTATGCAACAGCGGAAGCTCTTAATATTCACCTGAGAATAAACATGCTTTAAACGTCAACAAAAATGTTGGTGAGTTATAGGTTTAACCTATATATATCAAATCGTAGCAATAGACCACAAGATTTCATATTTCAATACACATCCCATACATAGAGATAAAAATCATTCATATGGTGAACACCTGGTAACCGACAATAACAAGATGCATATATAAGAATATCCCCATCATTCCGGGACACCCTTCGGATATGATATAAATTTCGAAGTACTAAAGCATCCGGTACTTTGGATGGGGTTTGTTAGGCCCAATAGATCTATCTTTAGGATTCGCGTCAATTAGGGTGTCTGTTCCCTAATTCTTAGATTACCAGACTTAATAAAAAGGGGCATATTCGATTTCGATAATTCAACCATAGAATGTAGTTTCACGTACTTGTGTCTATTTTGTAAATCATTTATAAAACCTGCATGTATTCTCATCCCAAAAATATTAGATTTTAAAAGTGGGACTATAACTCACTTTCACAGATTTTTACTTCGTCGGGAAGTAAGACTTGGCCACTGGTTGATTCACGAACCTATAACAATATATACATATATATCAAAGTATGTTCAAAAATATATTTTCAACACTTTTAATATATTTTGATGTTTTAAGTTTATTAAGTCAGGTGTCCTCGTTAGTAACCTACAACTAGTTGTCCACAGTTAGATGTACAGAAATAAATCGATAAATATTATCTTGAATCAATCCACGACCCAGTGTATACGTATCTCAGTATTGATCACAACTCAAACTATATATATTTTGGAATCAACCTCAACCCTGTATAGCTAACTCCAACATTCACATATAGAGTGTCTATGGTTGTTCCGAAATATATATAGATGTGTCGACATGATAGGTCGAAACATTGTATACGTGTCTATGGTATCTCAAGATTACATAATATATAATACAAGTTGATTAAGTTATGGATGGAATAGATTTGTTACCAATTTTCACGTAGCTAAAATGAGAAAAATTATCCAATCTTGTTTTACCCATAACTTCTTCATTTTAAATCCGTTTTGAGTGAATCAAATTGCTATGGTTTCATATTGAACTCTATTTTATGAATCTAAACCAAAAAAGTATAGGTTTCTAGTCGGAAAAATAAGTTACAAGTCGTTTTTGTAAAGGTAGTCATTTCAGTCGAAAGAACGACGTCTAGATGACCATTTTAGAAAACATACTTCCACTTTGAGTTTAACCATAATTTTTGGATATAGTTTCATGTTCATAATAAAAATCATTTTCTCAGAATAACAACTTTTAAATCAAAGTTTATCATAGTTTTTAATTAACTAACCCAAAACAGCCCGCGGTGTTACTACGACGGCGTAAATCCGGTTTTACGGTGTTTTTCGTGTTTCCAGGTTTTAAATCATTAAGTTAGCATATCATATAGATATAGAACATGTGTTTAGTTGATTTTAAAAGTCAAGTTAGAAGGATTAACTTTTGTTTGCGAACAAGTTTAGAATTAACTAAACTATGTTCTAGTGATTACAAGTTTAAACCTTCGAATAAGATAGCTTTATATGTATGAATCGAATGATGTTATGAACATCATTACTACCTTAAGTTCCTTGGATGAACCTACTGGAAAAGAGAAAAATGGATCTAGCTTCAATGGATCCTTGGATGGCTCAAAGTTCTTGAAGCAAAATCATGACACGAAAACAAGTTCAAGTAAGATCATCACTTGAAATAAGATTGTTATAGTTATAGAAATTGAACCAAAGTTTGAATATGATTATTACCTTGTATTAGAATGATAACCTACTGTAAGAAACAAAGATTTCTTGAGGTTGGATGATCACCTTACAAGATTGGAAGTGAGCTAGCAAACTTGAAAGTATTCTTGATTTTATGTAACTAGAACTTTTGGAATTTATGAAGAACACTTAGAACTTGAAGATAGAACTTGAGAGAGTTCAATTAGATGAAGAAAATTGAAGAATGAAAGTGTTTGTAGGTGTTTTTGGTCGTTGGTGTATGGATTAGATATAAAGGATATGAAATTTTGTTTTCATGTAAATAAGTCATGAATGATTACTCATATTTTTGTAATCTTATGAGATATTTCATGCTAGTTGCCAAATGATGGTTCCCACATGTGTTAGGTGACTCACATGGGCTGCTATGAGCTGATCATTGGAGTGTATATACCAATAGTACATACATCTAAAAGCTGTGTATTGTACGAGTACGAATACGGGTGCATACGAGTAGAATTGTTGATGAAACTGAACGAGAATGTAATTGTAAGCATTTTTGTTAAGTAGAAGTATTTTGATAAGTGTATTGAAGTCTTTCAAAAGTGTATAAATACATATTAAAACACTACATGTATATACATTTTAACTGAGTCGTTAAGTCATCGTTAGTCGTTACATGTAAGTGTTGTTTTGAAACCTTTAGGTTAACGATCTTGTTAAATGTTGTTAACCCAATGTTTATAATATCAAAAGAGATTTTAAATTATTATATTATCATGATATTATGATGTACGAATATCTCTTAATATGATATATATACATTAAATGTCGTTACAACGATAAACGTTACATATATGTCTCGTTTCAAAATCATTAAGTTAGTAGTCTTGTTTTTACATATGTAGTTCATTGTTAATATAATTAATGATATGTTTACTTATCATAATATCATGTTAACTATATATATAACCATATA
Organism: Rutidosis leptorrhynchoides; assembly: GCF_046630445.1. Classification (NCBI taxonomy): domain Eukaryota; kingdom Viridiplantae; phylum Streptophyta; class Magnoliopsida; order Asterales; family Asteraceae; genus Rutidosis; species Rutidosis leptorrhynchoides. The sequence goes on from NC_092337.1 coordinate 69,257,619, forward strand.
TATGTCATCATATAGTTTTTTTTTACAAGTTTTAACGTTCGTGAATCACCGGTCAACTTGGGTGGTCAATTGTCTATATGAAACCTATTTCAATTAATCAAGTCTTAACAAGTTTGATTGCTTAACATGTTGGAAACATTTAATCATGTAAACATCAATCTCAATTAATATATATAAACATGGAAAAGTTCGGGTCACTACAGTACTGTAGTGACCCGAACTTTTCCATGTTTATATATATTAATTGAGATTGATATTTACATGATTAAATGTTTCCAACATGTTAAGCAATCAAACTTGTTAAGACTTGATTAATTGAAATAGGTTTCATATAGACAATTGACCACCCAAGTTGACCGGTGATTCACGAACGTTAAAACTTGTAAAAAAACTATATGATGACATATATATGGTTATATATATAGTTAACATGATATTATGATAAGTAAACATATCATTAATTATATTAACAATGAACTACATATGTAAAAACAAGACTACTAACTTAATGATTTTGAAACGAGACATATATGTAACGTTTATCGTTGTAACGACATTTAATGTATATATATCATATTAAGAGATATTCGTACATCATAATATCATGATAATATAATAATTTAAAATCTCTTTTGATATTATAAACATTGGGTTAACAACATTTAACAAGATCGTTAACCTAAAGGTTTCAAAACAACACTTACATGTAACGACTAACGATGACTTAACGACTCAGTTAAAATGTATATACATGTAGTGTTTTAATATGTATTTATACACTTTTGAAAGACTTCAATACACTTATCAAAATACTTCTACTTAACAAAAATGCTTACAATTACATTCTCGTTCAGTTTCATCAACAATTCTACTCGTATGCACCCGTATTCGTACTCGTACAATACACAGCTTTTAGATGTATGTACTATTGGTATATACAACTCCAATGATCAGCTCTTAGCAGCCCATGTGAGTCACCTAACACATGTGGGAACCATCATTTGGCAACTAGCATGAAATATCTCATAAGATTACAAAAATATGAGTAATCATTCATGACTTATTTACATGAAAACAAAATTACATATCCTTTATATCTAATCCATACACCAACGACCAAAAACACCTACAAACACTTTCATTCTTCAATTTTCTTCATCTAATTGAACTCTCTCAAGTTCTATCTTCAAGTTCTAAGTGTTCTTCATAAATTCCAAAAGTTCTAGTTTCATAAAATCAAGAATACTTTCAAGTTTGCTAGCTCACTTCCAATCTTGTAAGGTGATCATCCAACCTCAAGAAATCTTTGTTTCTTACAGTAGGTTATCATTCTAATACAAGGTAATAATCATATTCAAACTTTGGTTCAATTTCTATAACTATAACAATCTTATTTCAAGTGATGATCTTACTTGAACTTGTTTTCGTGTCATGATTTTGCTTCAAGAACTTTGAGCCATCCAAGGATCCATTGAAGCTAGATCCATTTTTTCTCTTTTCCAGTAGGTTCATCCAAGGAACTTAAGGTAGTAATGATGTTCATAACATCATTCGATTCATACATATAAAGCTATCTTATTCGAAGGTTTAAACTTGTAATCACTAGAACATAGTTTAGTTAATTCTAAACTTGTTCGCAAACAAAAGTTAATCCTTCTAACTTGACTTTTAAAATCAACTAAACACATGTTCTATATCTATATGATATGCTAACTTAATGATTTAAAACCTGGAAACACGAAAAACACCGTAAAACCGGATTTACGCCGTCGTAGTAACACCGCGGGCTGTTTTGGGTTAGTTAATTAAAAACTATGATAAACTTTGATTTAAAAGTTGTTATTCTGAGAAAATGATTTTTATTATGAACATGAAACTATATCCAAAAATTATGGTTAAACTCAAAGTGGAAGTATGTTTTTCTAAAATGGTCATCTAGACGTCGTTCTTTCGACTGAAATGACTACCTTTACAAAAACGACTTGTAACTTATTTTTCCGACTATAAACCTATACTTTTTCTGTTTAGATTCATAAAATAGAGTTCAATATGAAACCATAGCAATTTGATTCACTCAAAACGGATTTAAAATGAAGAAGTTATGGGTAAAACAAGATTGGATAATTTTTCTCATTTTAGCTACGTGAAAATTGGTAACAAATCTATTCCAACCATAACTTAATCAACTTGTATTGTATATTATGTAATCTTGAGATACCATAGACACGTATACAATGTTTCGACCTATCATGTCGACACATCTATATATATTTCGGAACAACCATAGACACTCTATATGTGAATGTTGGAGTTAGCTATACAGGGTTGAGGTTGATTCCAAAATATATATAGTTTGAGTTGTGATCAATACTGAGATACGTATACACTGGGTCGTGGATTGATTCAAGATAATATTTATCGATTTATTTCTGTACATCTAACTGTGGACAACTAGTTATAGGTTACTAACGAGGACAGCTGACTTAATAAACTTAAAACATCAAAATATATTAAAAGTGTTGTAAATATATTTTGAACATACTTTAATATATATGTATATATTGTTATAGGTTCGTGAATCAACAGTGGCCAAGTCTTACTTCCCGACGAAGTAAAAATCTGTGAAAGTGAGTTATAGTCCCACTTTTAAAATCTAATATTTTTGGGATGAGAATACATGCAGGTTTTATAAATGATTTACAAAATAGACACAAGTACGTGAAACTACATTCTATGGTTGAATTATCGAAATCGAATATGCCCCTTTTTATTAAGTCTGGTAATCTAAGAATTAGGGAACAGACACCCTAATTGACGCGAATCCTAAAGATAGATCTATTGGGCCTAACAAACCCCATCCAAAGTACCGGATGCTTTAGTACTTCGAAATTTATATCATATCCGAAGGGTGTCCCGGAATGATGGGGATATTCTTATATATGCATCTTGTTATTGTCGGTTACCAGGTGTTCACCATATGAATGATTTTTATCTCTATGTATGGGATGTGTATTGAAATATGAAATCTTGTGGTCTATTGTTACGATTTGATATATATAGGTTAAACCTATAACTCACCAACATTTTTGTTGACGTTTAAAGCATGTTTATTCTCAGGTGAATATTAAGAGCTTCCGCTGTTGCATACTAAAATAAGGACAAGATTTGGAGTCCATGTTTGTATGATATTGTGTAAAAACTGCATTCAAGAAACTGATTTCGATGTAACATATTTGTATTGTAAACCATTATGTAATGGTCGTGTGTAAACAGGATATTTTAGATTATCATTATTTGATAATCTACATAAAGCTTTTTAAACCTTTATTTATGAAATAAAGGTTATGGTTTGTTTTAAAAATGAATGCAGTCTTTGAAAAACGTCTCATATAGAGGTCAAAACCTCGCAACGAAATCAATTAATATGGAACGTTTTTAATCAATAAGAACGGGACATTTCAGTTGGTATCCGAGCGTTGGTCTTAGAGAACCAGAATTTTGCATTAGTGTATCTTATCGAGTTTGTTAGGATGCATTAGTGAGTCTGGACTTCGACCGTGTTTACTTGAAAAATGATTGCTTAACAAATTTTGTTGGAAACTATATATTTTTAACATGTGAATATTATGTGATATATTAATCTCTTAACGCGTTTGATATTATGTGATAGATGTCTACCTCTAGAACAAGTCCCATTGACTCACCTAATAATAATGAAGAGTCAAATGTAAATTGGAAGGATTCGTGGACTGATTCACAAGTTCCCGAAGAGGAACCGGAAGAAGAGTCGGAACCGGAAGAAGAATCGGAACCGGAAGAAAAATCGGAACCGGATGAAGAAATAGAACCGGTGGGGGAAATAATAAAACGGTTAAGTAAAAGAAAATCCTCAACCAACCGACCAAGGTTAATTATGGTCAATGGTGTTTCCGCCAAGGAAGCAAAATATTGGGAGGATTACCAATTCTCCGATGAATCGGATTCCGACGAGAATTCCGATGATGTTATAGAAATTACCCCAACTGAATTTAAAAAAGTAAAAGAAAATAATAAGGGAAAGGGCATAAAAATAGAGAAATCTAATTCCAACCCCGATGAACTTTATATGTATCGTCAACCCCCAAAGTCCTTAAGTTGTAACAATGACCCGGGAACCTCTAAACCACCAGGTTTTTCTAAACCAATGTGGATCACGACGGCTCGTATTAGGGGAACATCATATATCCCTAGAAACTTGGCAAAACGAACCAAAACCGTAGAAGAAGAAACAAGCGAGTCGGAATAAGATAGTTGTATTCGTGTGGTGTAATATATGTAATATAGTGTTCTTATGCTTTATGATATATGTAAAAATTGCTTGTATTAATAAGTATTTTTTTATGAATCTAACTCTTGTCTATTTTACAGTTTAAAAACACAAAATGGATAGACAACCCAATATTTTAAGAGACCTACCCGGAGACATGATTGATGAAATCTTGTCTAGAGTCGGCCAGAATTCTTCGGCACAACTATTTAAGGCGAGATCAGTTTGTAAGACATTCGAAGAACGTTCCAAGAATGTCTTGGTTTATAAGAGACTTTCGTTTGAAAGATGGGGGATATCACATTGGGAAACCCATAAGTTACGATGTGTTTACTTTGACGCATATATTGCGGGGAACCCAAATGCTATTTTACGCAACGGGTTAAGAAATTATTTTGACTCAATATATCCGAATATTGGACTTCGTGATTTAGAAAAAGCGGCTAACATGCAACATAAAGAAGCATGTTATGCTTACGGATTAGTAATGTTCGCTTCTCACCAAAGTGAGAACAAGAACATCGGGCTACAACTATTAAACAAAACGTTTCCACAAGTGACGGAGTCGGTAATTGGGGTAAGAAATGAGGTTTTTAGATTATTACGGGACTGTTGGACATTACGTAACCCTCGTCCCTTTGATGACGTTACAACACGCTGTCTTATCAACGGCCATAACGGTTATGTTGCACAAGACCAAGGATGGGAAGTAGTCCTAGTAAAACCAGAATGCATGACTTGTTTCTGGACGTATGAATTACGTGTCTTTATTGCCTTTGCTGAACGACTTGTGTACTAGCTAGAATTGTCTTCACAACTATCTTGTATCAAAGTTATTGTGTGCTATATTTCATGCTTTATGTAAAATAAGCGGTATTGTAAGTTTGTAAAATATTGTATAAAAGTTTGAATGCGAAATATTATTATAATCAGTTTTTCATATAGAATTGTAGTAGTTGAATTGTATATTAGCTACTAAGTATGAACTTAACGGGTAGGTACTACCCGAATTTAAACTTATAAAACGCTAATATGAAGAAAAAGCTTTTATAAATGAGTTCATATTATGCTACGAAATACTATTAACTACTCTTAATATTCTGTATGATTAACTTGTTCCATTTAACTATTTTGAAGGAAATGGCACCGACTACTCGACACACTGTGAATATGAATGAAGAGGAATTCCGTACTTTTCTAGCTTCAAACATAGCCGCAGTACAGGCTGCGCTACATACCAACAATAACCTTGGATCTAGCAGTACAGGAAATCGTGTAGGATGCACCTACAAAGAATTCACTGCCTGCAAACCTTTGGAATTTGATGGAACCGAAGGACCGATCGGATTGAAACGGTGGACCGAGAAGGTTGAATCGGTGTTTGCCATAAGTAAGTGTACTGAAGAGGACAAAGTGAAGTACGCTACGCATACCTTCACAGGTTCTGCGTTAACATGGTGGAATACCTATCTAGAGCAAGTGGGACAAGATGATGCGTACGCACTACCGTGGTCAGCATTCAAGTACTTGATGAACGAGAAGTACCGTCCCAGAACCGAGGTCAATAAGCTCAAGACAGAACTTAGAGGGTTACGAACCCAAGGATTTGATATTACCACGTACGAAAGACGATTCACAGAATTGTGCCTATTGTGTCCGGGAGCATTCGAAGATGAGGAAGAGAAGATCGACGCGTTTGTGAAAGGATTACCGGAAAGAATCCAAGAAGATATAAGTTCACACGAGCCCGCCTCCATACAACAGGCATGTAGAATGGCTCACAAACTAGTGAACCAGATTGAAGAAAGAATTAAAGAACAGACTGCTGAAGAGGCCAATGTGAAGCAAGTCAAAAGAAAGTGGGAGGAAAACGGTGATAAGAATCACCAATACAACAACAACAGCAATTACAACAATAATCGCAACAATTATCCCAACAATCGCAACATCAATCGCAACTACAACAAACGGCCCAACAACAACAACAACAACAACAACAACAGCAACTACAACAATCACCCCAACAACAATAATAACCTCAACAACAACAACAATCAGAAGCAACTATGCCAAAGGTGTGAAAAGAATCACTCGGGGTTCTGCACCAAATTTTGCAACAAGTGTAAAAGAAATGGTCATAGCGCGGCGAAGTGTGAGGTCTACGGACCAGGGGTTAATAGAACGAAAGGAACAAATGGCGTCGGAACGAGTAATGGCGGAGCAAGTAGTGTCGGAGCAAGTTATGCCAATGTAGTTTGTTATAAATGTGGAAAACCAGGCCACATTATTAGAAATTGCCCGAACCAGGAGAACACGAATGGACAAGGCCGTGGAAGAGTTTTCAATATTAATGCGGTAGAGGCACAGGAAGACCCGGAGCTTGTTACGGGTACGTTTCTTATTGACAATAAATCTGCTTACGTTTTATTTGATTCGGGTGCGGATAGAAGCTATATGAGTAGAGATTTTTGTGCTAAATTAAGTTGTCCATTGACGCCTTTGGATAGTAAATTTTTACTCGAATTAGCAAATGGTAAATTAATTTCAGCAGATAATATATGTCGGAATCGAGAAATTAAACTGGTTAGCGAAACATTTAAGATTGATTTGATACCAGTAGAGTTAGGGAGTTTTGATGTGATAATCGGTATGGACTGGTTGAAAGAAGTGAAAGCGGAGATCGTTTGTTACAAAAATGCAATTCGCATTATACGAGAAAAAGGAAAACCCTTAATGGTGTACGGAGAAAAGGGCAACACGAAGCTACATCTTATTAGTAATTTGAAGGCACAAAAACTAATAAGAAAAGGTTGCTATGCTGTTCTAGCACACGTCGAGAAAGTACAAACTGAAGAAAAGAGCATCAATGATGTTCCCATTGCAAAAGAATTTCCCGATGTATTTCCGAAAGAATTACCGGGATTACCCCCACATCGATCCGTTGAATTTCAAATAGATCTTGTACCAGGAGCTGCACCAATAGCTCGTGCTCCTTACAGACTCGCACCCAGCGAGATGAAAGAACTGCAAAGCCAATTACAAGAACTTTTAGAGCGTGGTTTCATTCGACCAAGCACATCACCGTGGGGAGCTCCTGTTTTGTTTGTCAAGAAGAAAGATGGTACATTCAGGTTGTGTATCGACTACCGAGAGTTGAACAAACTTACCATCAAGAACCGCTACCCACTACCGAGAATCGACGACTTATTTGATCAACTACAAGGCTCGTCTGTTTATTCAAAGATTGACTTACGTTCCGGGTATCATCAAATGCGGGTGAAAGAAGATGATATTCCAAAGACTGCTTTCAGAACACGTTACGGTCATTACGAGTTTATGGTCATGCCGTTTGGTTTAACTAATGCACCAGCTGTGTTCATGGACCTTATGAACCGAGTGTGTGGACCATACCTTGACAAGTTTGTCATTGTTTTCATTGATGACATACTTATTTACTCAAAGAATGACCAAGAACACGGTGAACATTTGAGAAAGGTGTTAGAAGTATTGAGGAAGGAAGAATTGTACGCTAAGTTTTCAAAGTGTGCATTTTGGTTGGAAGAAGTTCAATTCCTCGGTCACATAGTGAACAAAGAAGGTATTAAGGTGGATCCGGCAAAGATAGAAACTGTTGAAAAGTGGGAAACCCCGAAAACTCCGAAACACATATGCCAGTTTTTAGGACTAGCTGGTTACTACAGAAGGTTCATCCAAGACTTTTCCAGAATAGCAAAACCCTTGACTGCATTAACGCATAAAGGGAAGAAATTTGAATGGAATGATGAACAAGAGAAAGCGTTTCAGTTATTGAAGAAAAAGCTAACTACGGCACCTATATTGTCATTGCCTGAAGGGAATGATGATTTTGTGATTTATTGTGACGCATCAAAGCAAGGTCTCGGTTGTGTATTAATGCAACGAACGAAGGTGATTGCTTATGCGTCTAGACAATTGAAGATTCACGAACAAAATTATACGACGCATGATTTGGAATTAGGCGCGGTTGTTTTTGCATTAAAGACTTGGAGGCACTACTTATATGGGGTCAAAAGTATTATATATACCGACCACAAAAGTCTTCAACACATATTTAATCAGAAACAACTGAATATGAGGCAGCGTAGGTGGATTGAATTATTGAATGATTACGATTTTGAGATTCGTTACCACCCGGGGAAGGCAAATGTGGTAGCCGATGCCTTGAGCAGGAAGGATAGAGAACCCATTCGAGTAAAATCTATGAATATAATGATTCATAATAACATTACTACTCAAATAAAGGAGGCGCAACAAGGAGTTTTAAAAGAGGGAAATTTAAAGGATGAAATACCCAAAGGATCGGAGAAGCATCTTAATATTCGGGAAGACGGAACCCGGTATAGGGCTGAAAGGATTTGGGTACCAAAATTTGGAGATATGAGAGAAATGGTACTTAGAGAAGCTCATAAAACCAGATACTCAATACATCCTGGAACGGGGAAGATGTACAAGGATCTCAAGAAACATTTTTGGTGGCCGGGTATGAAAGCCGATGTTGCTAAATACGTAGGAGAATGTTTGACGTGTTCTAAGGTCAAAGCTGAGCATCAGAAACCATCAGGTCTACTTCAACAACCCGAAATCCCGGAATGGAAATGGGAAAACATTACCATGGATTTCATCACTAAATTGCCAAGGACTGCAAGTGGTTTTGATACTATTTGGGTAATAGTTGATCGTCTCACCAAATCAGCACACTTCCTACCAATAAGAGAAGATGACAAGATGGAGAAGTTAGCACGACTGTATTTGAAGGAAGTCGTCTCCAGACATGGAATACCAATCTCTATTATCTCTGATAGGGATGGCAGATTTATTTCAAGATTCTGGCAGACATTACAGCAAGCATTAGGAACTCGTCTAGACATGAGTACTGCCTATCATCCACAAACTGATGGGCAGAGCGAAAGGACGATACAAACGCTTGAAGACATGCTACGAGCATGTGTTATTGATTTCGGAAACAGTTGGGATCGACATCTACCGTTAGCAGAATTTTCCTACAACAACAGCTACCATTCAAGCATTGAGATGGCGCCGTTTGAAGCACTTTATGGTAGAAAGTGCAGGTCTCCGATTTGTTGGAGTGAGGTGGGGGATAGACAGATTACGGGTCCAGAGATTATACAAGAAACTACCGAGAAGATCATCCAAATTCAACAACGGTTGAAAACCGCCCAAAGTCGACAAAAGAGCTACGCTGACATTAAAAGAAAAGATATAGAATTTGAAATTGGAGAGATGGTCATGCTTAAAGTTTCACCTTGGAAAGGCGTTGTTCGATTTGGTAAACGAGGGAAATTAAATCCAAAGTATATTGGACCATTCAAGATTATTGATCGTGTCGGACCAGTAGCTTACCGACTTGAGTTACCTCAACAACTCGCGGCTGTACATAACACTTTCCACGTCTCGAATTTGAAGAAATGTTTTGCTAAAGAAGATCTCACTATTCCGTTAGATGAAATCCAAATCAACGAAAAACTTCAATTCATCGAAGAACCCGTCGAAATAATGGATCGTGAGGTTAAAAGACTTAAGCAAAACAAGATACCAATTGTTAAGGTTCGATGGAATGCTCGTAGAGGACCCGAGTTCACCTGGGAGCGTGAAGATCAGATGAAGAAGAAATACCCGCATCTATTTCCAGAAGATTCGTCAACACCTTCAACAGCTTAAAATTTCGGGACGAAATTTATTTAACGGGTAGGTACTGTAGTGACCCGAACTTTTCCATGTTTATATATATTAATTGAGATTGATATTTACATGATTAAATGTTTCCAACATGTTAAGCAATCAAACTTGTTAAGACTTGATTAATTGAAATAGGTTTCATATAGACAATTGACCACCCAAGTTGACCGGTGATTCACGAACGTTAAAACTTGTAAAAAAACTATATGATGACATATATATGGTTATATATATAGTTAACATGATATTATGATAAGTAAACATATCATTAATTATATTAACAATGAACTACATATGTAAAAACAAGACTACTAACTTAATGATTTTGAAACGAGACATATATGTAACGTTTATCGTTGTAACGACATTTAATGTATATATATCATATTAAGAGATATTCGTACATCATAATATCATGATAATATAATAATTTAAAATCTCTTTTGATATTATAAACATTGGGTTAACAACATTTAACAAGATCGTTAACCTAAAGGTTTCAAAACAACACTTACATGTAACGACTAACGATGACTTAACGACTCAGTTAAAATGTATATACATGTAGTGTTTTAATATGTATTTATACACTTTTGAAAGACTTCAATACACTTATCAAAATACTTCTACTTAACAAAAATGCTTACAATTACATTCTCGTTCAGTTTCATCAACAATTCTACTCGTATGCACCCGTATTCGTACTCGTACAATACACAGCTTTTAGATGTATGTACTATTGGTATATACACTCCAATGATCAGCTCTTAGCAGCCCATGTGAGTCACCTAACACATGTGGGAACCATCATTTGGCAACTAGCATGAAATATCTCATAAGATTACAAAAATATGAGTAATCATTCATGACTTATTTACATGAAAACAAAATTACATATCCTTTATATCTAATCCATACACCAACGACCAAAAACACCTACAAACACTTTCATTCTTCAATTTTCTTCATCTAATTGAACTCTCTCAAGTTCTATCTTCAAGTTCTAAGTGTTCTTCATAAATTCCAAAAGTTCTAGTTTCATAAAATCAAGAATACTTTCAAGTTTGCTAGCTCACTTCCAATCTTGTAAGGTGATCATCCAACCTCAAGAAATCTTTGTTTCTTACAGTAGGTTATCATTCTAATACAAGGTAATAATCATATTCAAACTTTGGTTCAATTTCTATAACTATAACAATCTTATTTCAAGTGATGATCTTACTTGAACTTGTTTTCGTGTCATGATTTTGCTTCAAGAACTTTGAGCCATCCAAGGATCCATTGAAGCTAGATCCATTTTTTCTCTTTTCCAGTAGGTTCATCCAAGGAACTTAAGGTAGTAATGATGTTCATAACATCATTCGATTCATACATATAAAGCTATCTTATTCGAAGGTTTAAACTTGTAATCACTAGAACATAGTTTAGTTAATTCTAAACTTGTTCGCAAACAAAAGTTAATCCTTCTAACTTGACTTTTAAAATCAACTAAACACATGTTCTATATCTATATGATATGCTAACTTAATGATTTAAAACCTGGAAACACGAAAAACACCGTAAAACCGGATTTACGCCGTCGTAGTAACACCGCGGGCTGTTTTGGGTTAGTTAATTAAAAACTATGATAAACTTTGATTTAAAAGTTGTTATTCTGAGAAAATGATTTTTATTATGAACATGAAACTATATCCAAAAATTATGGTTAAACTCAAAGTGGAAGTATGTTTTTCTAAAATGGTCATCTAGACGTCGTTCTTTCGACTGAAATGACTACCTTTACAAAAACGACTTGTAACTTATTTTTCCGACTATAAACCTATACTTTTTCTGTTTAGATTCATAAAATAGAGTTCAATATGAAACCATAGCAATTTGATTCACTCAAAACGGATTTAAAATGAAGAAGTTATGGGTAAAACAAGATTGGATAATTTTTCTCATTTTAGCTACGTGAAAATTGGTAACAAATCTATTCCAACCATAACTTAATCAACTTGTATTGTATATTATGTAATCTTGAGATACCATAGACACGTATACAATGTTTCGACCTATCATGTCGACACATCTATATATATTTCGGAACAACCATAGACACTCTATATGTGAATGTTGGAGTTAGCTATACAGGGTTGAGGTTGATTCCAAAATATATATAGTTTGAGTTGTGATCAATACTGAGATACGTATACACTGGGTCGTGGATTGATTCAAGATAATATTTATCGATTTATTTCTGTACATCTAACTGTGGACAACTAGTTATAGGTTACTAACGAGGACAGCTGACTTAATAAACTTAAAACATCAAAATATATTAAAAGTGTTGTAAATATATTTTGAACATACTTTAATATATATGTATATATTGTTATAGGTTCGTGAATCAACAGTGGCCAAGTCTTACTTCCCGACGAAGTAAAAATCTGTGAAAGTGAGTTATAGTCCCACTTTTAAAATCTAATATTTTTGGGATGAGAATACATGCAGGTTTTATAAATGATTTACAAAATAGACACAAGTACGTGAAACTACATTCTATGGTTGAATTATCGAAATCGAATATGCCCCTTTTTATTAAGTCTGGTAATCTAAGAATTAGGGAACAGACACCCTAATTGACGCGAATCCTAAAGATAGATCTATTGGGCCTAACAAACCCCATCCAAAGTACCGGATGCTTTAGTACTTCGAAATTTATATCATATCCGAAGGGTGTCCCGGAATGATGGGGATATTCTTATATATGCATCTTGTTATTGTCGGTTACCAGGTGTTCACCATATGAATGATTTTTATCTCTATGTATGGGATGTGTATTGAAATATGAAATCTTGTGGTCTATTGTTACGATTTGATATATATAGGTTAAACCTATAACTCACCAACATTTTTGTTGACGTTTAAAGCATGTTTATTCTCAGGTGAATATTAAGAGCTTCCGCTGTTGCATACTAAAATAAGGACAAGATTTGGAGTCCATGTTTGTATGATATTGTGTAAAAACTGCATTCAAGAAACTGATTTCGATGTAACATATTTGTATTGTAAACCATTATGTAATGGTCGTGTGTAAACAGGATATTTTAGATTATCATTATTTGATAATCTACATAAAGCTTTTTAAACCTTTATTTATGAAATAAAGGTTATGGTTTGTTTTAAAAATGAATGCAGTCTTTGAAAAACGTCTCATATAGAGGTCAAAACCTCGCAACGAAATCAATTAATATGGAACGTTTTTAATCAATAAGAACGGGACATTTCAGTACTGTAGTGACCCGAACTTTTCCATGTTTATATATATTAATTGAGATTGATATTTACATGATTAAATGTTTCCAACATGTTAAGCAATCAAACTTGTTAAGACTTGATTAATTGAAATAGGTTTCATATAGACAATTGACCACCCAAGTTGACCGGTGATTCACGAACGTTAAAACTTGTAAAAAAACTATATGATGACATATATATGGTTATATATATAGTTAACATGATATTATGATAAGTAAACATATCATTAATTATATTAACAATGAACTACATATGTAAAAACAAGACTACTAACTTAATGATTTTGAAACGAGACATATATGTAACGTTTATCGTTGTAACGACATTTAATGTATATATATCATATTAAGAGATATTCGTACATCATAATATCATGATAATATAATAATTTAAAATCTCTTTTGATATTATAAACATTGGGTTAACAACATTTAACAAGATCGTTAACCTAAAGGTTTCAAAACAACACTTACATGTAACGACTAACGATGACTTAACGACTCAGTTAAAATGTATATACATGTAGTGTTTTAATATGTATTTATACACTTTTGAAAGACTTCAATACACTTATCAAAATACTTCTACTTAACAAAAATGCTTACAATTACATTCTCGTTCAGTTTCATCAACAATTCTACTCGTATGCACCCGTATTCGTACTCGTACAATACACAGCTTTTAGATGTATGTACTATTGGTATATACACTCCAATGATCAGCTCTTAGCAGCCCATGTGAGTCACCTAACACATGTGGGAACCATCATTTGGCAACTAGCATGAAATATCTCATAAGATTACAAAAATATGAGTAATCATTCATGACTTATTTACATGAAAACAAAATTACATATCCTTTATATCTAATCCATACACCAACGACCAAAAACACCTACAAACACTTTCATTCTTCAATTTTCTTCATCTAATTGAACTCTCTCAAGTTCTATCTTCAAGTTCTAAGTGTTCTTCATAAATTCCAAAAGTTCTAGTTTCATAAAATCAAGAATACTTTCAAGTTTGCTAGCTCACTTCCAATCTTGTAAGGTGATCATCCAACCTCAAGAAATCTTTGTTTCTTACAGTAGGTTATCATTCTAATACAAGGTAATAATCATATTCAAACTTTGGTTCAATTTCTATAACTATAACAATCTTATTTCAAGTGATGATCTTACTTGAACTTGTTTTCGTGTCATGATTTTGCTTCAAGAACTTTGAGCCATCCAAGGATCCATTGAAGCTAGATCCATTTTTTCTCTTTTCCAGTAGGTTCATCCAAGGAACTTAAGGTAGTAATGATGTTCATAACATCATTCGATTCATACATATAAAGCTATCTTATTCGAAGGTTTAAACTTGTAATCACTAGAACATAGTTTAGTTAATTCTAAACTTGTTCGCAAACAAAAGTTAATCCTTCTAACTTGACTTTTAAAATCAACTAAACACATGTTCTATATCTATATGATATGCTAACTTAATGATTTAAAACCTGGAAACACGAAAAACACCGTAAAACCGGATTTACGCCGTCGTAGTAACACAGCGGGCTGTTTTGGGTTAGTTAATTAAAAACTATGATAAACTTTGATTTAAAAGTTGTTATTCTGAGAAAATGATATTTATTATGAACATGAAACTATATCCAAAAATTATGGTTAAACTCAAAGTGGAAGTATGTTTTCTAAAATGGTCATCTAGACGTCGTTCTTTCGACTGAAATGACTACCTTTACAAAAACGACTTGTAACTTATTTTTCCGACTAGAAACCTATACTTTTTTTGTTTAGATTCATAAAATAGAGTTCAATATGAAACCATAGCAATTTGATTCACTCAAAACGGATTTAAAATGAAGAAGTTATGGGTAAAACAAGATTGGAAAATTTTTCTCATTTTAGCTACGTGAAAATTGGTAACAAATCTATTCCAACCATAACTTAATCAACTTGTATTATATATTATGTAATCTTGAGATACCATAGACACGTATACAATGTTTCGACCTATCATGTCGACACATCTATATATATTTCGGAACAACCATAGACACTCTATATGTGAATGTTGGAGTTAGCTATACAGGGTTGAGGTTGATTCCAAAATATATATAGTTTGAGTTGTGATCAATACTGAGATACGTATACACTGGGTCGTGGATTGATTCAAGATAATATTTATCGATTTATTTCTGTACATCTAACTGTGGACAACTAGTTGTAGGTTACTAACGAGGACAGCTGACTTAATAAACTTAAAACATCAAAATATATTAAAAGTGTTGTAAATATATTTTGAACATACTTTGATATATATGTATATATTGTTATAGGTTCGTGAATCAACCAGTGGCCAAGTCTTACTTCCCGACGAAGTAAAAATCTGTGAAAGTGAGTTATAGTCCCACTTTTAAAATCTAATATTTTTGGGATGAGAATACATGCAGGTTTTATAAATGATTTACAAAATAGACACAAGTACGTGAAACTACATTCTATGGTTGAATTATCGAAATCGAATATGCCCCTTTTTATTAAGTCTGGTAATCTAAGAATTAGGGAACAGACACCCTAATTGACGCGAATCCTAAAGATAGATCTATTGGGCCTAACAAACCCCATCCAAAGTACCGGATGCTTTAGTACTTCGAAATTTATATCATATCCGAAGGGTGTCCCGGAATGATGGGGATATTCTTATATATGCATCTTGTTATTGTCGGTTACCAGGTGTTCACCATATGAATGATTTTTATCTCTATGTATGGGATGTGTATTGAAATATGAAATCTTGTGGTCTATTGTTACGATTTGATATATATAGGTTAAACCTATAACTCACCAACATTTTTGTTGACGTTTAAAGCATGTTTATTCTCAGGTGAATATTAAGAGCTTCCGCTGTTGCATACTAAAATAAGGACAAGATTTGGAGTCCATGTTTGTATGATATTGTGTAAAAACTGCATTCAAGAAACTGATTTCGATGTAACATATTTGTATTGTAAACCATTATGTAATGGTCGTGTGTAAACAGGATATTTTAGATTATCATTATTTGATAATCTACATAAAGCTTTTTAAACCTTTATTTATGAAATAAAGGTTATGGTTTGTTTTAAAAATGAATGCAGTCTTTGAAAAACGTCTCATATAGAGGTCAAAACCTCGCAACGAAATCAATTAATATGGAACGTTTTTAATCAATAAGAACGGGACATTTCAGTTGGTATCCGAGCGTTGGTCTTAGAGAACCAGAAAATTTGCATTAGTGTGTCTTATCGAGTTTGTTAGGATGCATTAGTGAGTCTGGACTTCGACCGTGTTTTCTTTAAAAATGATTGCTTAACATTTTTGTTGGAAACTATATATTTTTAACATATGAATATTATGTGATATATTAATCTCTTAACGTGTTTGATATTATGTGATAGATGTCTACCTCTAGAACAAGTCCCATTGACTCACCTAATAATAATGAAGAGTCAAATGTAAATTGGAATGATTTGTGGACTGATTCACAAGTTCCCGAAGAGGAACCGGAAGAAGAGTCGGAACCGGAAGAAGAATCGGAACCGGAAGAAGAATCGGAACCGGATGAAGAAATAGAACCGGTGGGGGAAATAATAAAACGGTTAAGTAAAAGAAAATCCTCAACCAACCGACCAAAGTTAATTATGGTCAATGGTGTTTCCGCCAAGGAAGCAAAATATTGGGAGGATTACCAATTCTCCGATGAATCGGATTCCGACGAGAATTCCGATGATGTTATAGAAATTACCCCAACTGAATTTAAAAAGGCAAAAGAAAATAATAAGGGAAAGGGCATAAAAATAGAGAAATCTAATTCCAACCCCGATGAACTTTATATGTATCGTCAACCCCCGAAGTCCTTAAGTTGTAACAATGACCCGGGAACCTCTAAACCACCAGGTTTTTCTAAACCAATGTGGACAACGACGGCTCGTATTAGGGGAACATCATATATCCCTAGAAACTTGGCAAAACGAACCAAAATCGAAGAAGAAGAAGAAACGAGCGAGTCGGAATAAGATAGTTGTATTCGTGTGGTGTAATATATGGAATATAGTGTTCTTATGCTTTATGATATATGTAAAAATTGCTTGTATTAATAAGTATTTTTTTTTATGAATCTAACTCTTGTCTATTTTACAGTTTAAAAACACAAAATGGATAGACAACCCAATATTTTAAGAGACCTACCCGGAGACATGATTGATGAAATCTTGTCTAGAGTCGGCCAGAATTCTTCGGCACAACTATTTAAGGCGAGATCAGTTTGTAAGACATTCGAAGAACGTTCCAAGAATGTCTTGGTTTATAAGAGACTTTCGTTTGAAAGATGGGGGATATCACATTGGGAAACCCATAAGTTACGATGTGTTTACTTTGACGCATATATTGCGGGGAACCCAAATGCTATTTTACGCAACGGGTTAAGAAATTATTTTGACTCAATATATCCGAATATTGGACTTCGTGATTTAGAAAAAGCGGCTAACATGCAACATAAAGAAGCATGTTATGCTTACGGATTAGTAATGTTCGCTTCTCACCAAAGTGAGAACAAGAACATCGGGCTACAACTATTAAACAAAACGTTTCCACAAGTGACGGAGTCGGTAATTGGGGTAAGAAATGAGGTTTTTAGATTATTACGGGACTGTTGGACATTACGTAACCCTCGTCCCTTTGATGACGTTACAACACGCTGTCTTATCAACGGCCATAACGGTTATGTTGCACAAGACCAAGGATGGGAAGTAGTCCTAGTAAAACCAGAATGCATGACTTGTTTCTGGACGTATGAATTACGTGTCTTTATTGCCTTTGCTGAACGACTTGTGTACTAGCTAGAATTGTCTTCACAACTATCTTGTATCAAAGTTATTGTGTGCTATATTTCATGCTTTATGTAAAATAAGCGGTATTGTAAGTTTGTAAAATATTGTATAAAAGTTTGAATGCGAAATATTATTATAATCAGTTTTTCATATAGAATTGTAGTAGTTGAATTGTATATTAGCTACTAAGTATGAACTTAACGGGTAGGTACTACCCGAATTTAAACTTATAAAACGCTAATATGAAGAAAAAGCTTTTATAAATGAGTTCATATTATGCTACGAAATACTATTAACTACTCTTAATATTCTGTATGATTAACTTGTTCCATTTAACTATTTTGAAGGAAATGGCACCGACTACTCGACACACTGTGAATATGAATGAAGAGGAATTCCGTACTTTTCTAGCTTCAAACATAGCCGCAGTACAGGCTGCGCTACATACCAACAATAACCTTGGATCTAGCAGTACAGGAAATCGTGTAGGATGCACCTACAAAGAATTCACTGCCTGCAAACCTTTGGAATTTGATGGAACCGAAGGACCGATCGGATTGAAACGGTGGACCGAGAAGGTTGAATCGGTGTTTGCCATAAGTAAGTGTACTGAAGAGGACAAAGTGAAGTACGCTACGCATACCTTCACAGGTTCTGCGTTAACATGGTGGAATACCTATCTAGAGCAAGTGGGACAAGATGATGCGTACGCACTACCGTGGTCAGCATTCAAGTACTTGATGAACGAGAAGTACCGTCCCAGAACCGAGGTCAATAAGCTCAAGACAGAACTTAGAGGGTTACGAACCCAAGGATTTGATATTACCACGTACGAAAGACGATTCACAGAATTGTGCCTATTGTGTCCGGGAGCATTCGAAGATGAGGAAGAGAAGATCGACGCGTTTGTGAAAGGATTACCGGAAAGAATCCAAGAAGATATAAGTTCACACGAGCCCGCCTCCATACAACAGGCATGTAGAATGGCTCACAAACTAGTGAACCAGATTGAAGAAAGAATTAAAGAACAGACTGCTGAAGAGGCCAATGTGAAGCAAGTCAAAAGAAAGTGGGAGGAAAACGGTGATAAGAATCACCAATACAACAACAACAGCAATTACAACAATAATCGCAACAATTATCCCAACAATCGCAACATCAATCGCAACTACAACAAACGGCCCAACAACAACAACAACAACAACAACAACAGCAACTACAACAATCACCCCAACAACAATAATAACCTCAACAACAACAACAATCAGAAGCAACTATGCCAAAGGTGTGAAAAGAATCACTCGGGGTTCTGCACCAAATTTTGCAACAAGTGTAAAAGAAATGGTCATAGCGCGGCGAAGTGTGAGGTCTACGGACCAGGGGTTAATAGAACGAAAGGAACAAATGGCGTCGGAACGAGTAATGGCGGAGCAAGTAGTGTCGGAGCAAGTTATGCCAATGTAGTTTGTTATAAATGTGGAAAACCAGGCCACATTATTAGAAATTGCCCGAACCAGGAGAACACGAATGGACAAGGCCGTGGAAGAGTTTTCAATATTAATGCGGTAGAGGCACAGGAAGACCCGGAGCTTGTTACGGGTACGTTTCTTATTGACAATAAATCTGCTTACGTTTTATTTGATTCGGGTGCGGATAGAAGCTATATGAGTAGAGATTTTTGTGCTAAATTAAGTTGTCCATTGACGCCTTTGGATAGTAAATTTTTACTCGAATTAGCAAATGGTAAATTAATTTCAGCAGATAATATATGTCGGAATCGAGAAATTAAACTGGTTAGCGAAACATTTAAGATTGATTTGATACCAGTAGAGTTAGGGAGTTTTGATGTGATAATCGGTATGGACTGGTTGAAAGAAGTGAAAGCGGAGATCGTTTGTTACAAAAATGCAATTCGCATTATACGAGAAAAAGGAAAACCCTTAATGGTGTACGGAGAAAAGGGCAACACGAAGCTACATCTTATTAGTAATTTGAAGGCACAAAAACTAATAAGAAAAGGTTGCTATGCTGTTCTAGCACACGTCGAGAAAGTACAAACTGAAGAAAAGAGCATCAATGATGTTCCCATTGCAAAAGAATTTCCCGATGTATTTCCGAAAGAATTACCGGGATTACCCCCACATCGATCCGTTGAATTTCAAATAGATCTTGTACCAGGAGCTGCACCAATAGCTCGTGCTCCTTACAGACTCGCACCCAGCGAGATGAAAGAACTGCAAAGCCAATTACAAGAACTTTTAGAGCGTGGTTTCATTCGACCAAGCACATCACCGTGGGGAGCTCCTGTTTTGTTTGTCAAGAAGAAAGATGGTACATTCAGGTTGTGTATCGACTACCGAGAGTTGAACAAACTTACCATCAAGAACCGCTACCCACTACCGAGAATCGACGACTTATTTGATCAACTACAAGGCTCGTCTGTTTATTCAAAGATTGACTTACGTTCCGGGTATCATCAAATGCGGGTGAAAGAAGATGATATTCCAAAGACTGCTTTCAGAACACGTTACGGTCATTACGAGTTTATGGTCATGCCGTTTGGTTTAACTAATGCACCAGCTGTGTTCATGGACCTTATGAACCGAGTGTGTGGACCATACCTTGACAAGTTTGTCATTGTTTTCATTGATGACATACTTATTTACTCAAAGAATGACCAAGAACACGGTGAACATTTGAGAAAGGTGTTAGAAGTATTGAGGAAGGAAGAATTGTACGCTAAGTTTTCAAAGTGTGCATTTTGGTTGGAAGAAGTTCAATTCCTCGGTCACATAGTGAACAAAGAAGGTATTAAGGTGGATCCGGCAAAGATAGAAACTGTTGAAAAGTGGGAAACCCCGAAAACTCCGAAACACATACGCCAGTTTTTAGGACTAGCTGGTTACTACAGAAGGTTCATCCAAGACTTTTCCAGAATAGCAAAACCCTTGACTGCATTAACGCATAAAGGGAAGAAATTTGAATGGAATGATGAACAAGAGAAAGCGTTTCAGTTATTGAAGAAAAAGCTAACTACGGCACCTATATTGTCATTGCCTGAAGGGAATGATGATTTTGTGATTTATTGTGACGCATCAAAGCAAGGTCTCGGTTGTGTATTAATGCAACGAACGAAGGTGATTGCTTATGCGTCTAGACAATTGAAGATTCACGAACAAAATTATACGACGCATGATTTGGAATTAGGCGCGGTTGTTTTTGCATTAAAGACTTGGAGGCACTACTTATATGGGGTCAAAAGTATTATATATACCGACCACAAAAGTCTTCAACACATATTTAATCAGAAACAACTGAATATGAGGCAGCGTAGGTGGATTGAATTATTGAATGATTACGATTTTGAGATTCGTTACCACCCGGGGAAGGCAAATGTGGTAGCCGATGCCTTGAGCAGGAAGGATAGAGAACCCATTCGAGTAAAATCTATGAATATAATGATTCATAATAACATTACTACTCAAATAAAGGAGGCGCAACAAGGAGTTTTAAAAGAGGGAAATTTAAAGGATGAAATACCCAAAGGATCGGAGAAGCATCTTAATATTCGGGAAGACGGAACCCGGTATAGGGCTGAAAGGATTTGGGTACCAAAATTTGGAGATATGAGAGAAATGGTACTTAGAGAAGCTCATAAAACCAGATACTCAATACATCCTGGAACGGGGAAGATGTACAAGGATCTCAAGAAACATTTTTGGTGGCCGGGTATGAAAGCCGATGTTGCTAAATACGTAGGAGAATGTTTGACGTGTTCTAAGGTCAAAGCTGAGCATCAGAAACCATCAGGTCTACTTCAACAACCCGAAATCCCGGAATGGAAATGGGAAAACATTACCATGGATTTCATCACTAAATTGCCAAGGACTGCAAGTGGTTTTGATACTATTTGGGTAATAGTTGATCGTCTCACCAAATCAGCACACTTCCTACCAATAAGAGAAGATGACAAGATGGAGAAGTTAGCACGACTGTATTTGAAGGAAGTCGTCTCCAGACATGGAATACCAATCTCTATTATCTCTGATAGGGATGGCAGATTTATTTCAAGATTCTGGCAGACATTACAGCAAGCATTAGGAACTCGTCTAGACATGAGTACTGCCTATCATCCACAAACTGATGGGCAGAGCGAAAGGACGATACAAACGCTTGAAGACATGCTACGAGCATGTGTTATTGATTTCGGAAACAGTTGGGATCGACATCTACCGTTAGCAGAATTTTCCTACAACAACAGCTACCATTCAAGCATTGAGATGGCGCCGTTTGAAGCACTTTATGGTAGAAAGTGCAGGTCTCCGATTTGTTGGAGTGAGGTGGGGGATAGACAGATTACGGGTCCAGAGATTATACAAGAAACTACCGAGAAGATCATCCAAATTCAACAACGGTTGAAAACCGCCCAAAGTCGACAAAAGAGCTACGCTGACATTAAAAGAAAAGATATAGAATTTGAAATTGGAGAGATGGTCATGCTTAAAGTTTCACCTTGGAAAGGCGTTGTTCGATTTGGTAAACGAGGGAAATTAAATCCAAAGTATATTGGACCATTCAAGATTATTGATCGTGTCGGACCAGTAGCTTACCGACTTGAGTTACCTCAACAACTCGCGGCTGTACATAACACTTTCCACGTCTCGAATTTGAAGAAATGTTTTGCTAAAGAAGATCTCACTATTCCGTTAGATGAAATCCAAATCAACGAAAAACTTCAATTCATCGAAGAACCCGTCGAAATAATGGATCGTGAGGTTAAAAGACTTAAGCAAAACAAGATACCAATTGTTAAGGTTCGATGGAATGCTCGTAGAGGACCCGAGTTCACCTGGGAGCGTGAAGATCAGATGAAGAAGAAATACCCGCATCTATTTCCAGAAGATTCGTCAACACCTTCAACAGCTTAAAATTTCGGGACGAAATTTATTTAACGGGTAGGTACTGTAGTGACCCGAACTTTTCCATGTTTATATATATTAATTGAGATTGATATTTACATGATTAAATGTTTCCAACATGTTAAGCAATCAAACTTGTTAAGACTTGATTAATTGAAATAGGTTTCATATAGACAATTGACCACCCAAGTTGACCGGTGATTCACGAACGTTAAAACTTGTAAAAAAACTATATGATGACATATATATGGTTATATATATAGTTAACATGATATTATGATAAGTAAACATATCATTAATTATATTAACAATGAACTACATATGTAAAAACAAGACTACTAACTTAATGATTTTGAAACGAGACATATATGTAACGTTTATCGTTGTAACGACATTTAATGTATATATATCATATTAAGAGATATTCGTACATCATAATATCATGATAATATAATAATTTAAAATCTCTTTTGATATTATAAACATTGGGTTAACAACATTTAACAAGATCGTTAACCTAAAGGTTTCAAAACAACACTTACATGTAACGACTAACGATGACTTAACGACTCAGTTAAAATGTATATACATGTAGTGTTTTAATATGTATTTATACACTTTTGAAAGACTTCAATACACTTATCAAAATACTTCTACTTAACAAAAATGCTTACAATTACATTCTCGTTCAGTTTCATCAACAATTCTACTCGTATGCACCCGTATTCGTACTCGTACAATACACAGCTTTTAGATGTATGTACTATTGGTATATACACTCCAATGATCAGCTCTTAGCAGCCCATGTGAGTCACCTAACACATGTGGGAACCATCATTTGGCAACTAGCATGAAATATCTCATAAGATTACAAAAATATGAGTAATCATTCATGACTTATTTACATGAAAACAAAATTACATATCCTTTATATCTAATCCATACACCAACGACCAAAAACACCTACAAACACTTTCATTCTTCAATTTTCTTCATCTAATTGAACTCTCTCAAGTTCTATCTTCAAGTTCTAAGTGTTCTTCATAAATTCCAAAAGTTCTAGTTTCATAAAATCAAGAATACTTTCAAGTTTGCTAGCTCACTTCCAATCTTGTAAGGTGATCATCCAACCTCAAGAAATCTTTGTTTCTTACAGTAGGTTATCATTCTAATACAAGGTAATAATCATATTCAAACTTTGGTTCAATTTCTATAACTATAACAATCTTATTTCAAGTGATGATCTTACTTGAACTTGTTTTCGTGTCATGATTTTGCTTCAAGAACTTTGAGCCATCCAAGGATCCATTGAAGCTAGATCCATTTTTTCTCTTTTCCAGTAGGTTCATCCAAGGAACTTAAGGTAGTAATGATGTTCATAACATCATTCGATTCATACATATAAAGCTATCTTATTCGAAGGTTTAAACTTGTAATCACTAGAACATAGTTTAGTTAATTCTAAACTTGTTCGCAAACAAAAGTTAATCCTTCTAACTTGACTTTTAAAATCAACTAAACACATGTTCTATATCTATATGATATGCTAACTTAATGATTTAAAACCTGGAAACACGAAAAACACCGTAAAACCGGATTTACGCCGTCGTAGTAACACAGCGGGCTGTTTTGGGTTAGTTAATTAAAAACTATGATAAACTTTGATTTAAAAGTTGTTATTCTGAGAAAATGATATTTATTATGAACATGAAACTATATCCAAAAATTATGGTTAAACTCAAAGTGGAAGTATGTTTTCTAAAATGGTCATCTAGACGTCGTTCTTTCGACTGAAATGACTACCTTTACAAAAACGACTTGTAACTTATTTTTCCGACTAGAAACCTATACTTTTTTTGTTTAGATTCATAAAATAGAGTTCAATATGAAACCATAGCAATTTGATTCACTCAAAACGGATTTAAAATGAAGAAGTTATGGGTAAAACAAGATTGGAAAATTTTTCTCATTTTAGCTACGTGAAAATTGGTAACAAATCTATTCCAACCATAACTTAATCAACTTGTATTATATATTATGTAATCTTGAGATACCATAGACACGTATACAATGTTTCGACCTATCATGTCGACACATCTATATATATTTCGGAACAACCATAGACACTCTATATGTGAATGTTGGAGTTAGCTATACAGGGTTGAGGTTGATTCCAAAATATATATAGTTTGAGTTGTGATCAATACTGAGATACGTATACACTGGGTCGTGGATTGATTCAAGATAATATTTATCGATTTATTTCTGTACATCTAACTGTGGACAACTAGTTGTAGGTTACTAACGAGGACAGCTGACTTAATAAACTTAAAACATCAAAATATATTAAAAGTGTTGTAAATATATTTTGAACATACTTTGATATATATGTATATATTGTTATAGGTTCGTGAATCAACCAGTGGCCAAGTCTTACTTCCCGACGAAGTAAAAATCTGTGAAAGTGAGTTATAGTCCCACTTTTAAAATCTAATATTTTTGGGATGAGAATACATGCAGGTTTTATAAATGATTTACAAAATAGACACAAGTACGTGAAACTACATTCTATGGTTGAATTATCGAAATCGAATATGCCCCTTTTTATTAAGTCTGGTAATCTAAGAATTAGGGAACAGACACCCTAATTGACGCGAATCCTAAAGATAGATCTATTGGGCCTAACAAACCCCATCCAAAGTACCGGATGCTTTAGTACTTCGAAATTTATATCATATCCGAAGGGTGTCCCGGAATGATGGGGATATTCTTATATATGCATCTTGTTATTGTCGGTTACCAGGTGTTCACCATATGAATGATTTTTATCTCTATGTATGGGATGTGTATTGAAATATGAAATCTTGTGGTCTATTGTTACGATTTGATATATATAGGTTAAACCTATAACTCACCAACATTTTTGTTGACGTTTAAAGCATGTTTATTCTCAGGTGAATATTAAGAGCTTCCGCTGTTGCATACTAAAATAAGGACAAGATTTGGAGTCCATGTTTGTATGATATTGTGTAAAAACTGCATTCAAGAAACTGATTTCGATGTAACATATTTGTATTGTAAACCATTATGTAATGGTCGTGTGTAAACAGGATATTTTAGATTATCATTATTTGATAATCTACATAAAGCTTTTTAAACCTTTATTTATGAAATAAAGGTTATGGTTTGTTTTAAAAATGAATGCAGTCTTTGAAAAACGTCTCATATAGAGGTCAAAACCTCGCAACGAAATCAATTAATATGGAACGTTTTTAATCAATAAGAACGGGACATTTCAGTACTGTAGTGACCCGAACTTTTCCATGTTTATATATATTAATTGAGATTGATGTTTACATGATTAAATGTTTCCAACATGTTAAGCAATCAAACTTGTTAAGACTTGATTAATTGAAATAGGTTTCATATAGACAATTGACCACCCAAGTTGACCGGTGATTCACGAACGTTAAAACTTGTAAAAAAAAACTATATGATGACATATATATGGTTATATATATAGTTAACATGATATTATGATAAGTAAACATATCATTAATTATATTAACAATGAACTACATATGTAAAAACAAGACTACTAACTTAATGATTTTGAAACGAGACATATATGTAACGTTTATCGTTGTAACGACATTTAATGTATATATATCATATTAAGAGATATTCGTACATCATAATATCATGATAATATAATAATTTAAAATCTCTTTTGATATTATAAACATTGGGTTAACAACATTTAACAAGATCGTTAACCTAAAGGTTTCAAAACAACACTTACATGTAACGACTAACGATGACTTAACGACTCAGTTAAAATGTATATACATGTAGTGTTTTAATATGTATTTATACACTTTTGAAAGACTTCAATACACTTATCAAAATACTTCTACTTAACAAAAATGCTTACAATTACATTCTCGTTCAGTTTCATCAACAATTCTACTCGTATGCACCCGTATTCGTACTCGTACAATACACAGCTTTTAGATGTATGTACTATTGGTATATACACTCCAATGATCAGCTCATAGCAGCCCATGTGAGTCACCTAACACATGTGGGAACCATCATTTGGCAACTAGCATGAAATATCTCATAAGATTACAAAAATATGAGTAA
Organism: Rutidosis leptorrhynchoides; assembly: GCF_046630445.1. Lineage (NCBI taxonomy): Eukaryota > Viridiplantae > Streptophyta > Magnoliopsida > Asterales > Asteraceae > Rutidosis > Rutidosis leptorrhynchoides. The sequence continues at coordinate 69,284,895 of NC_092337.1, forward strand.
TCATTCATGACTTATTTACATGAAAACAAAATTTCATATCCTTTATATCTAATCCATACACCAACGACCAAAAACACCTACAAACACTTTCATTCTTCAATTTTCTTCATCTAATTGAACTCTCTCAAGTTCTATCTTCAAGTTCTAAGTGTTCTTCATAAATTCCAAAAGTTCTAGTTACATAAAATCAAGAATACTTTCAAGTTTGCTAGCTCACTTCCAATCTTGTAAGGTGATCATCCAACCTCAAGAAATCTTTGTTTCTTACAGTAGGTTATCATTCTAATACAAGGTAATAATCATATTCAAACTTTGGTTCAATTTCTATAACTATAACAATCTTATTTCAAGTGATGATCTTACTTGAACTTGTTTTCGTGTCATGATTTTGCTTCAAGAACTTTGAGCCATCCAAGGATCCATTGAAGCTAGATCCATTTTTCTCTTTTCCAGTAGGTTCATCCAAGGAACTTAAGGTAGTAATGATGTTCATAACATCATTCGATTCATACATATAAAGCTATCTTATTCGAAGGTTTAAACTTGTAATCACTAGAACATAGTTTAGTTAATTCTAAACTTGTTCGCAAACAAAAGTTAATCCTTCTAACTTGACTTTTAAAATCAACTAAACACATGTTCTATATCTATATGATATGCTAACTTAATGATTTAAAACCTGGAAACACGAAAAACACCGTAAAACCGGATTTACGCCGTCGTAGTAACACCGCGGGCTGTTTTGGGTTAGTTAATTAAAAACTATGATAAACTTTGATTTAAAAGTTGTTATTCTGAGAAAATGATTTTTATTATGAACATGAAACTATATCCAAAAATTATGGTTAAACTCAAAGTGGAAGTATGTTTTCTAAAATGGTCATCTAGACGTCGTTCTTTCGACTGAAATGACTACCTTTACAAAAACGACTTGTAACTTATTTTTCCGACTAGAAACCTATACTTTTTTGGTTTAGATTCATAAAATAGAGTTCAATATGAAACCATAGCAATTTGATTCACTCAAAACGGATTTAAAATGAAGAAGTTATGGGTAAAACAAGATTGGATAATTTTTCTCATTTTAGCTACGTGAAAATTGGTAACAAATCTATTCCATCCATAACTTAATCAACTTGTATTATATATTATGTAATCTTGAGATACCATAGACACGTATACAATGTTTCGACCTATCATGTCGACACATCTATATATATTTCGGAACAACCATAGACACTCTATATGTGAATGTTGGAGTTAGCTATACAGGGTTGAGGTTGATTCCAAAATATATATAGTTTGAGTTGTGATCAATACTGAGATACGTATACACTGGGTCGTGGATTGATTCAAGATAATATTTATCGATTTATTTCTGTACATCTAACTGTGGACAACTAGTTGTAGGTTACTAACGAGGACACCTGACTTAATAAACTTAAAACATCAAAATATATTAAAAGTGTTGAAAATATATTTTTGAACATACTTTGATATATATGTATATATTGTTATAGGTTCGTGAATCAACCAGTGGCCAAGTCTTACTTCCCGACGAAGTAAAAATCTGTGAAAGTGAGTTTCATTTACTCCCTTTTTACTCTTTACACTTTTGGGCTGAGAATACATGCAAATGCTTTATTAAATGTTTTACAATATTTATATGCGTGAGTTTCATTTGCTCCCTTTTACTCCTTACATTTTTGGGACTGAGAATACATGCGCTACTTTTACAACTGCTTTATTAAATGCTTTAGAAATACATTTTGAACTGCGAATACATGCAGATGCTTTATTAACTGTTTTACAATATTTATATGTGTGAGTTTCATTTGCTCCCTTTTACTCCTTACATTTTTGGGACTGAGAATACATGCGCTACTTTTACAACTGCTTTATTAAATGCTTTAGAAATACATTTTGAACTGCGAATACATGCAGATGCTTTATTAACTGTTTTACAATATTTATATGCGTGAGTTTCATTTACCTTTTTTACCCTTTATATTTTTGGGCTGAGAATACATGCGCAATTTTTATAAATGTTTTTATGAAATAGACACAAGTACTCAAAACTACATTATATGGTTGAATGATCGAACTGAATATGCCCCTTTTATTAAGTCTGGTAATCTAAGAATTAGGGAACAGACACCCTAATTGACGCGAACCCTAAAGATAGATCTATCGGGCCCAACAAGCCCCATCCAAAGTACCGGATGCTTTAGTACTTCGAAATTTATATCATATCCGAAGGGTGTCCCGGAATGATGGGGATATTCTTATATATGCATCTTGTTATTGTCGGTTACCAGGTGTTCACCATATGAATGATTTTTATCTCTATGTATGGGATGTGTATTGAAATATGAAATCTTGTGGTCTATTGCTACGATTTGATATATATAGGTTAAACCTATAACTCACCAACATTTTTGTTGACGTTTAAAGCATGTTTATTCTCAGGTGAATATTAAGAGCTTCCGCTGTTGCATACTAAAATAAGGACAAGATTTGGAGTCCATGTTTGTATGATATTGTGTAAAAACTGCATTCAAGAAACTGAATTCGATGTAACATATTTGTATTGTAAACCATTATGTAATGGTCGTTTGTAAACAGGATATTTTAGATTATCATTATTTGATAATCTACGTAAAGCTTTTTAAACCTTTATTTATGAAATAAAGGTTATGGTTTGTTTTAAAAATGAATGCAGTCTTTGAAAAACGTCTCATATAGAGGTCAAAACCTCGCAACGAAATCAATTAATATGGAACGTTTTTAATCAATAAGAACGGGACATTTCAGTTGGTATCCGAGCGTTGGTCTTAGAGAACCAGAAAATTTGCATTAGTGTGTCTTATCGAGTTTGTTAGGATGCATTAGTGAGTCTGGACTTCGACCGTGTTTTCTTTAAAAATGATTGCTTAACATTTTTGTTGGAAACTATATATTTTTAACATATGAATATTATGTGATATATTAATCTCTTAACGTGTTTGATATTATGTGATAGATGTCTACCTCTAGAACAAGTCCCATTGACTCACCTAATAATAATGAAGAGTCAAATGTAAATTGGAATGATTTGTGGACTGATTCACAAGTTCCCGAAGAGGAACCGGAAGAAGAGTCGGAACCGGAAGAAGAATCGGAACCGGAAGAAGAATCGGAACCGGATGAAGAAATAGAACCGGTGGGGGAAATAATAAAACGGTTAAGTAAAAGAAAATCCTCAACCAACCGACCAAAGTTAATTATGGTCAATGGTGTTTCCGCCAAGGAAGCAAAATATTGGGAGGATTACCAATTCTCCGATGAATCGGATTCCGACGAGAATTCCGATGATGTTATAGAAATTACCCCAACTGAATTTAAAAAGGCAAAAGAAAATAATAAGGGAAAGGGCATAAAAATAGAGAAATCTAATTCCAACCCCGATGAACTTTATATGTATCGTCAACCCCCGAAGTCCTTAAGTTGTAACAATGACCCGGGAACCTCTAAACCACCAGGTTTTTCTAAACCAATGTGGACAACGACGGCTCGTATTAGGGGAACATCATATATCCCTAGAAACTTGGCAAAACGAACCAAAACCGAAGAAGAAGAAACGAGCGAGTCGGAATAAGATAGTTGAATTCGTGTGGTGTAATATATGTAATATAGTGTTCTTATGCTTTATGATATATGTAAAAATTGCTTGTATTAATAAGTATTTTTTTTTGAAACTAACTCTTGTCTATTTTACAGTTTAAAAACACAAAATGGATAGACAACCCAATATTTTAAGAGACCTACCCGGAGACATGATTGATGAAATCTTGTCTAGAGTCGGCCAGAATTCTTCGGCGCAACTATTTAAGGCGAGATCAGTTTGTAAGACATTCGAAGAACGTTCCAAGAATGTCTTGGTTTATAAGAGACTTTCGTTTGAAAGATGGGGGATATCACATTGGGAAACCCATAAGTTACGATGTGTTTACTTTGACGCATATATTGCGGGGAACCCAAATGCTATTTTACGCAACGGGTTAAGAAATTATTTTGACTCAATATATCCGAATATTGGACTTCGTGATTTAGAAAAAGCGGCTAACATGCAACATAAAGAAGCATGTTATGCTTACGGATTAGTAATGTTCGCTTCTCACCAAAGTGAGAACAAGAACATCGGGCTACAACTATTAAACAAAACGTTTCCACAAGTGACGGAGTCGGTAATTGGGGTAAGAAATGAGGTTTTTAGATTATTACGGGACTGTTGGACATTACGTAACCCTCGTCCCTTTGATGACGTTACAACACGCTGTCTTATCAACGGCCATAACGGTTATGTTGCACAAGACCAAGGATGGGAAGTAGTCCTAGTAAAACCAGAATGCATGACTTGTTTCTGGACGTATGAATTACGTGTCTTTATTGCCTTTGCTGAACGACTTGTGTACTAGCTAGAATTGTCTTCACAACTATCTTGTATCAAAGTTATTGTGTGCTATATTTCATGCTTTATGTAAAATAAGCGGTATTGTAAGTTTGTAAAATTTTGTATAAAAGTTTGAACGCGAAATATTATTATAATCAGTTTTTCATATAGAATTGTAGTAGTTGAATTGTATATTAGCTACTAAGTATGAACTTAACGGGTAGGTACTACCCGAATTTAAACTTATAAAACGCTAATATGAAGAAAAAGCTTTTATAAATGAGTTCATATTATGCTACGAAATACTATTAACTACTCTTAATATTCTGTATGATTAACTTGTTCCATTTAACTATTTTGAAGGAAATGGCACCGACTACTCGACACACCGTGAATATGAATGAAGAGGAATTCCGTACTTTTCTAGCTTCAAACATAGCCGCAGTACAGGCTGCGCTACATACCAACAATAACCTTGGATCTAGTAGTACAGGAAATCGTGTAGGATGCACCTACAAAGAATTCACTGCCTGCAAACCTTTGGAATTTGATGGAATCGAAGGACCGATCGGATTGAAACGGTGGACCGAGAAGGTTGAATCGGTGTTTGCCATAAGTAAGTGTACTGAAGAGGACAAAGTGAAGTATGCTACGCATACCTTCACAGGTTCTGCGTTAACATGGTGGAATACCTATCTAGAGCAAGTGGGACAAGATGATGCGTACGCACTACCGTGGTCAGCATTCAAGCACTTGATGAACGAGAAGTACCGTCCCAGAACCGAGGTCAATAAGCTCAAGACAGAACTTAGAGGGTTACGAACCCAAGGATTTGATATTACCACGTACGAAAGACGATTCACAGAATTGTGCCTATTGTGTCCGGGAGCATTCGAAGATGAGGAAGAGAAGATCGACGCGTTTGTGAAAGGATTACCGGAAAGAATCCAAGAAGATATAAGTTCACACGAGCCCGCCTCCATACAACAGGCATGTAGAATGGCTCACAAACTCGTGAACCAAATTGAAGAAAGAATTAAAGAACAGACTGCTGAAGAGGCCAATGTGAAGCAAGTCAAAAGAAAGTGGGAGGAAAACGGTGATAAGAATCACCAATACAACAACAACAGCAATTACAACAATAATCGCAACAATTATCCCAACAATCGCAACATCAATCGCAACTACAACAAACGGCCCAACAACAACAACAACAACAATAACAGCAACTACAACAATCATCCCAACAACAATAATAACCGCAACAACAACAACAATCAGAAGCAGCTATGCCAAAGGTGTGAAAAGAATCACTCGGGGTTCTGCACCAAATTTTGCAACAAGTGTAAAAGAAATGGTCATAGCGCGGCGAAGTGTGAGGTCTACGGACCAGGGGTTAATAGAACGAAAGGAACAAATGGTGTCGGAACGAGTAATGGCGGAGCAAGTAGTGTCGGAGCAAGTTATGCCAATGTAGTTTGTTATAAATGTGGAAAACCAGGCCACATTATTAGAAATTGCCCGAACCAGGAGAACACGAATGGACAAGGCCGTGGAAGAGTTTTCAATATTAATGCGGTAGAGGCACAGGAAGACCCGGAGCTTGTTACGGGTACGTTTCTTATTGACAATAAATCTGCTTACGTTTTATTTGATTCGGGTGCGGATAGAAGCTATATGAGTAGAGATTTTTGTGCTAAATTAAGTTGTCCATTGACGCCTTTGGATAGTAAATTTTTACTCGAATTAGCAAATGGTAAATTAATTTCAGCAGATAATATATGTCGGAATCGAGAAATTAAACTGGTTAGCGAAACATTTAAGATTGATTTGATACCAGTAGAGTTAGGGAGTTTTGATGTGATAATCGGTATGGACTGGTTGAAAGAAGTGAAAGCGGAGATCGTTTGTTACAAAAATGCAATTCGCATTATACGAGAAAAAGGAAAACCCTTAATGGTGTACGGAGAAAAGGGCAACACGAAGCTACATCTTATTAGTAATTTGAAGGCACAAAAACTAATAAGAAAAGGTTGCTATGCTGTTCTAGCACACGTCGAGAAAGTACAAACTGAAGAAAAGAGCATCAATGATGTTCCCATTGCAAAAGAATTTCCCGATGTATTTCCGAAAGAATTACCGGGATTACCCCCACATCGATCCGTTGAATTTCAAATAGATCTTGTACCAGGAGCTGCACCAATAGCTCGTGCTCCTTACAGACTCGCACCCAGCGAGATGAAAGAACTGCAAAGCCAATTACAAGAACTTTTAGAGCGTGGTTTCATTCGACCAAGCACATCACCGTGGGGAGCTCCTGTTTTGTTTGTCAAGAAGAAAGATGGTACATTCAGGTTGTGTATCGACTACCGAGAGTTGAACAAACTTACCATCAAGAACCGCTACCCACTACCGAGAATCGACGACTTATTTGATCAACTACAAGGCTCGTCTGTTTATTCAAAGATTGACTTACGTTCCGGGTATCATCAAATGCGGGTGAAAGAAGATGATATTCCAAAGACTGCTTTCAGAACACGTTACGGTCATTACGAGTTTATGGTCATGCCGTTTGGTTTAACTAATGCACCAGCTGTGTTCATGGACCTTATGAACCGAGTGTGTGGACCATACCTTGACAAGTTTGTCATTGTTTTCATTGATGACATACTTATTTACTCAAAGAATGACCAAGAACACGGTGAACATTTGAGAAAGGTGTTAGAAGTATTGAGGAAGGAAGAATTGTACGCTAAGTTTTCAAAGTGTGCATTTTGGTTGGAAGAAGTTCAATTCCTCGGTCACATAGTGAACAAAGAAGGTATTAAGGTGGATCCGGCAAAGATAGAAACTGTTGAAAAGTGGGAAACCCCGAAAACTCCGAAACACATACGCCAGTTTTTAGGACTAGCTGGTTACTACAGAAGGTTCATCCAAGACTTTTCCAGAATAGCAAAACCCTTGACTGCATTAACGCATAAAGGGAAGAAATTTGAATGGAATGATGAACAAGAGAAAGCGTTTCAGTTATTGAAGAAAAAGCTAACTACGGCACCTATATTGTCATTGCCTGAAGGGAATGATAATTTTGTGATTTATTGTGACGCATCAAAGCAAGGTCTCGGTTGTGTATTAATGCAACGAACGAAGGTGATTGCTTATGCGTCTAGACAATTGAAGATTCACGAACAAAATTATACGACGCATGATTTGGAATTAGGCGCGGTTGTTTTTGCATTAAAGACTTGGAGGCACTACTTATATGGGGTCAAAAGTATTATATATACCGACCACAAAAGTCTTCAACACATATTTAATCAGAAACAACTGAATATGAGGCAGCGTAGGTGGATTGAATTATTGAATGATTACGATTTTGAGATTCGTTACCACCCGGGGAAGGCAAATGTGGTAGCCGATGCCTTGAGCAGGAAGGATAGAGAACCCATTCGAGTAAAATCTATGAATATAATGATTCATAATAACATTACTACTCAAATAAAGGAGGCGCAACAAGGAGTTTTAAAAGAGGGAAATTTAAAGGATGAAATACCCAAAGGATCGGAGAAGCATCTTAATATTCGGGAAGACGGAACCCGGTATAGGGCTGAAAGGATTTGGGTACCAAAATTTGGAGATATGAGAGAAATGGTACTTAGAGAAGCTCATAAAACCAGATACTCAATACATCCTGGAACGGGGAAGATGTACAAGGATCTCAAGAAACATTTTTGGTGGCCGGGTATGAAAGCCGATGTTGCTAAATACGTAGGAGAATGTTTGACGTGTTCTAAGGTCAAAGCTGAGCATCAGAAACCATCAGGTCTACTTCAACAACCCGAAATCCCGGAATGGAAATGGGAAAACATTACCATGGATTTCATCACTAAATTGCCAAGGACTGCAAGTGGTTTTGATACTATTTGGGTAATAGTTGATCGTCTCACCAAATCAGCACACTTCCTACCAATAAGAGAAGATGACAAGATGGAGAAGTTAGCACGACTGTATTTGAAGGAAGTCGTCTCCAGACATGGAATACCAATCTCTATTATCTCTGATAGGGATGGCAGATTTATTTCAAGATTCTGGCAGACATTACAGCAAGCATTAGGAACTCGTCTAGACATGAGTACTGCCTATCATCCACAAACTGATGGGCAGAGCGAAAGGACGATACAAACGCTTGAAGACATGCTACGAGCATGTGTTATTGATTTCGGAAATAGTTGGGATCGACATCTACCGTTAGCAGAATTTTCCTACAACAACAGCTACCATTCAAGCATTGAGATGGCGCCGTTTGAAGCACTTTATGGTAGAAAGTGCAGGTCTCCGATTTGTTGGAGTGAGGTGGGGGATAGACAGATTACGGGTCCGGAGATTATACAAGAAACTACCGAGAAGATCATCCAAATTCAACAACGGTTGAAAACCGCCCAAAGTCGACAAAAGAGCTACGCTGACATTAAAAGAAAAAATATAGAATTTGAAATTGGAGAGATGGTCATGCTTAAAGTTTCACCTTGGAAAGGCGTTGTTCGATTTGGTAAACGAGGGAAATTAAATCCAAGGTATATTGGACCATTCAAGATTATTGATCGTGTCGGACCAGTAGCTTACCGACTTGAGTTACCTCAACAACTCGCGGCTATACATAACACTTTCCACGTCTCGAATTTGAAGAAATGTTTTGCTAAAGAAGATCTCACTATTCCGTTAGATGAAATCCAAATCAACGAAAAACTCCAATTCATCGAAGAACCCGTCGAAATAATGGATCGTGAGGTTAAAAGACTTAAGCAAAACAAGATACCAATTGTTAAGGTTCGATGGAATGCTCGTAGAGGACCCGAGTTCACCTGGGAGCGTGAAGATCAGATGAAGAAGAAATACCCGCATCTATTTCCAGAAGATTCGTCAACACCTTCAACAGCTTAAAATTTCGGGACGAAATTTATTTAACGGGTAGGTACTGTAGTGACCCGAACTTTTCCATGTTTATATATATTAATTGAGATTGATGTTTACATGATTAAATGTTTCCAACATGTTAAGCAATCAAACTTGTTAAGACTTGATTAATTGAAATAGGTTTCATATAGACAATTGACCACCCAAGTTGACCGGTGATTCACGAACGTTAAAACTTGTAAAAAAAAACTATATGATGACATATATATGGTTATATATATAGTTAACATGATATTATGATAAGTAAACATATCATTAATTATATTAACAATGAACTACATATGTAAAAACAAGACTACTAACTTAATGATTTTGAAACGAGACATATATGTAACGTTTATCGTTGTAACGACATTTAATGTATATATATCATATTAAGAGATATTCGTACATCATAATATCATGATAATATAATAATTTAAAATCTCTTTTGATATTATAAACATTGGGTTAACAACATTTAACAAGATCGTTAACCTAAAGGTTTCAAAACAACACTTACATGTAACGACTAACGATGACTTAACGACTCAGTTAAAATGTATATACATGTAGTGTTTTAATATGTATTTATACACTTTTGAAAGACTTCAATACACTTATCAAAATACTTCTACTTAACAAAAATGCTTACAATTACATTCTCGTTCAGTTTCATCAACAATTCTACTCGTATGCACCCGTATTCGTACTCGTACAATACACAGCTTTTAGATGTATGTACTATTGGTATATACACTCCAATGATCAGCTCATAGCAGCCCATGTGAGTCACCTAACACATGTGGGAACCATCATTTGGCAACTAGCATGAAATATCTCATAAGATTACAAAAATATGAGTAATCATTCATGACTTATTTACATGAAAACAAAATTTCATATCCTTTATATCTAATCCATACACCAACGACCAAAAACACCTACAAACACTTTCATTCTTCAATTTTCTTCATCTAATTGAACTCTCTCAAGTTCTATCTTCAAGTTCTAAGTGTTCTTCATAAATTCCAAAAGTTCTAGTTACATAAAATCAAGAATACTTTCAAGTTTGCTAGCTCACTTCCAATCTTGTAAGGTGATCATCCAACCTCAAGAAATCTTTGTTTCTTACAGTAGGTTATCATTCTAATACAAGGTAATAATCATATTCAAACTTTGGTTCAATTTCTATAACTATAACAATCTTATTTCAAGTGATGATCTTACTTGAACTTGTTTTCGTGTCATGATTTTGCTTCAAGAACTTTGAGCCATCCAAGGATCCATTGAAGCTAGATCCATTTTTCTCTTTTCCAGTAGGTTCATCCAAGGAACTTAAGGTAGTAATGATGTTCATAACATCATTCGATTCATACATATAAAGCTATCTTATTCGAAGGTTTAAACTTGTAATCACTAGAACATAGTTTAGTTAATTCTAAACTTGTTCGCAAACAAAAGTTAATCCTTCTAACTTGACTTTTAAAATCAACTAAACACATGTTCTATATCTATATGATATGCTAACTTAATGATTTAAAACCTGGAAACACGAAAAACACCGTAAAACCGGATTTACGCCGTCGTAGTAACACCGCGGGCTGTTTTGGGTTAGTTAATTAAAAACTATGATAAACTTTGATTTAAAAGTTGTTATTCTGAGAAAATGATTTTTATTATGAACATGAAACTATATCCAAAAATTATGGTTAAACTCAAAGTGGAAGTATGTTTTCTAAAATGGTCATCTAGACGTCGTTCTTTCGACTGAAATGACTACCTTTACAAAAACGACTTGTAACTTATTTTTCCGACTAGAAACCTATACTTTTTTGGTTTAGATTCATAAAATAGAGTTCAATATGAAACCATAGCAATTTGATTCACTCAAAACGGATTTAAAATGAAGAAGTTATGGGTAAAACAAGATTGGATAATTTTTCTCATTTTAGCTACGTGAAAATTGGTAACAAATCTATTCCATCCATAACTTAATCAACTTGTATTATATATTATGTAATCTTGAGATACCATAGACACGTATACAATGTTTCGACCTATCATGTCGACACATCTATATATATTTCGGAACAACCATAGACACTCTATATGTGAATGTTGGAGTTAGCTATACAGGGTTGAGGTTGATTCCAAAATATATATAGTTTGAGTTGTGATCAATACTGAGATACGTATACACTGGGTCGTGGATTGATTCAAGATAATATTTATCGATTTATTTCTGTACATCTAACTGTGGACAACTAGTTGTAGGTTACTAACGAGGACACCTGACTTAATAAACTTAAAACATCAAAATATATTAAAAGTGTTGAAAATATATTTTTGAACATACTTTGATATATATGTATATATTGTTATAGGTTCGTGAATCAACCAGTGGCCAAGTCTTACTTCCCGACGAAGTAAAAATCTGTGAAAGTGAGTTTCATTTACTCCCTTTTTACTCTTTACACTTTTGGGCTGAGAATACATGCAAATGCTTTATTAAATGTTTTACAATATTTATATGCGTGAGTTTCATTTGCTCCCTTTTACTCCTTACATTTTTGGGACTGAGAATACATGCGCTACTTTTACAACTGCTTTATTAAATGCTTTAGAAATACATTTTGAACTGCGAATACATGCAGATGCTTTATTAACTGTTTTACAATATTTATATGTGTGAGTTTCATTTGCTCCCTTTTACTCCTTACATTTTTGGGACTGAGAATACATGCGCTACTTTTACAACTGCTTTATTAAATGCTTTAGAAATACATTTTGAACTGCGAATACATGCAGATGCTTTATTAACTGTTTTACAATATTTATATGCGTGAGTTTCATTTACCTTTTTTACCCTTTATATTTTTGGGCTGAGAATACATGCGCAATTTTTATAAATGTTTTTATGAAATAGACACAAGTACTCAAAACTACATTATATGGTTGAATGATCGAACTGAATATGCCCCTTTTATTAAGTCTGGTAATCTAAGAATTAGGGAACAGACACCCTAATTGACGCGAACCCTAAAGATAGATCTATCGGGCCCAACAAGCCCCATCCAAAGTACCGGATGCTTTAGTACTTCGAAATTTATATCATATCCGAAGGGTGTCCCGGAATGATGGGGATATTCTTATATATGCATCTTGTTATTGTCGGTTACCAGGTGTTCACCATATGAATGATTTTTATCTCTATGTATGGGATGTGTATTGAAATATGAAATCTTGTGGTCTATTGCTACGATTTGATATATATAGGTTAAACCTATAACTCACCAACATTTTTGTTGACGTTTAAAGCATGTTTATTCTCAGGTGAATATTAAGAGCTTCCGCTGTTGCATACTAAAATAAGGACAAGATTTGGAGTCCATGTTTGTATGATATTGTGTAAAAACTGCATTCAAGAAACTGAATTCGATGTAACATATTTGTATTGTAAACCATTATGTAATGGTCGTTTGTAAACAGGATATTTTAGATTATCATTATTTGATAATCTACGTAAAGCTTTTTAAACCTTTATTTATGAAATAAAGGTTATGGTTTGTTTTAAAAATGAATGCAGTCTTTGAAAAACGTCTCATATAGAGGTCAAAACCTCGCAACGAAATCAATTAATATGGAACGTTTTTAATCGAACTTTTCCATGTTTATATATATTAATTGAGATTGATGTTTACATGATTAAATGTTTCCAACATGTTAAGCAATCAAACTTGTTAAGACTTGATTAATTGAAATAGGTTTCATATAGACAATTGACCACCCAAGTTGACCGGTGATTCACGAACGTTAAAACTTGTAAAAAAAAACTATATGATGACATATATATGGTTATATATATAGTTAACATGATATTATGATAAGTAAACATATCATTAATTATATTAACAATGAACTACATATGTAAAAACAAGACTACTAACTTAATGATTTTGAAACGAGACATATATGTAACGTTTATCGTTGTAACGACATTTAATGTATATATATCATATTAAGAGATATTCGTACATCATAATATCATGATAATATAATAATTTAAAATCTCTTTTGATATTATAAACATTGGGTTAACAACATTTAACAAGATCGTTAACCTAAAGGTTTCAAAACAACACTTACATGTAACGACTAACGATGACTTAACGACTCAGTTAAAATGTATATACATGTAGTGTTTTAATATGTATTTATACACTTTTGAAAGACTTCAATACACTTATCAAAATACTTCTACTTAACAAAAATGCTTACAATTACATTCTCGTTCAGTTTCATCAACAATTCTACTCGTATGCACCCGTATTCGTACTCGTACAATACACAGCTTTTAGATGTATGTACTATTGGTATATACACTCCAATGATCAGCTCATAGCAGCCCATGTGAGTCACCTAACACATGTGGGAACCATCATTTGGCAACTAGCATGAAATATCTCATAAGATTACAAAAATATGAGTAATCATTCATGACTTATTTACATGAAAACAAAATTTCATATCCTTTATATCTAATCCATACACCAACGACCAAAAACACCTACAAACACTTTCATTCTTCAATTTTCTTCATCTAATTGAACTCTCTCAAGTTCTATCTTCAAGTTCTAAGTGTTCTTCATAAATTCCAAAAGTTCTAGTTACATAAAATCAAGAATACTTTCAAGTTTGCTAGCTCACTTCCAATCTTGTAAGTGATCATCCAACCTCAAGAAATCTTTGTTTCTTACAGTAGGTTATCATTCTAATACAAGGTAATAATCATATTCAAACTTTGGTTCAATTTCTATAACTATAACAATCTTATTTCAAGTGATGATCTTACTTGAACTTGTTTTCGTGTCATGATTTTGCTTCAAGAACTTTGAGCCATCCAAGGATCCATTGAAGCTAGATCCATTTTTTCTCTTTTCCAGTAGGTTCATCCAAGGAACTTAAGGTAGTAATGATGTTCATAACATCATTCGATTCATACATATAAAGCTATCTTATTCGAAGGTTTAAACTTGTAATCACTAGAACATAGTTTAGTTAATTCTAAACTTGTTCGCAAACAAAAGTTAATCCTTCTAACTTGACTTTTAAAATCAACTAAACACATGTTCTATATCTATATGATATGCTAACTTAATGATTTAAAACCTGGAAACACGAAAAACACCGTAAAACCGGATTTACGCCGTCGTAGTAACACAGCGGGCTGTTTTGGGTTAGTTAATTAAAAACTATGATAAACTTTGATTTAAAAGTTGTTATTCTGAGAAAATGATATTTATTATGAACATGAAACTATATCCAAAAATTATGGTTAAACTCAAAGTGGAAGTATGTTTTCTAAAATGGTCATCTAGACGTCGTTCTTTCGACTGAAATGACTACCTTTACAAAAACGACTTGTAACTTATTTTTCCGACTAGAAACCTATACTTTTTTTGTTTAGATTCATAAAATAGAGTTCAATATGAAACCATAGCAATTTGATTCACTCAAAACGGATTTAAAATGAAGAAGTTATGGGTAAAACAAGATTGGAAAATTTTTCTCATTTTAGCTACGTGAAAATTGGTAACAAATCTATTCCAACCATAACTTAATCAACTTGTATTATATATTATGTAATCTTGAGATACCATAGACACGTATACAATGTTTCGACCTATCATGTCGACACATCTATATATATTTCGGAACAACCATAGACACTCTATATGTGAATGTTGGAGTTAGCTATACAGGGTTGAGGTTGATTCCAAAATATATATAGTTTGAGTTGTGATCAATACTGAGATACGTATACACTGGGTCGTGGATTGATTCAAGATAATATTTATCGATTTATTTCTGTACATCTAACTGTGGACAACTAGTTGTAGGTTACTAACGAGGACAGCTGACTTAATAAACTTAAAACATCAAAATATATTAAAAGTGTTGTAAATATATTTTGAACATACTTTGATATATATGTATATATTGTTATAGGTTCGTGAATCAACCAGTGGCCAAGTCTTACTTCCCGACGAAGTAAAAATCTGTGAAAGTGAGTTATAGTCCCACTTTTAAAATCTAATATTTTTGGGATGAGAATACATGCAGGTTTTATAAATGATTTACAAAATAGACACAAGTACGTGAAACTACATTCTATGGTTGAATTATCGAAATCGAATATGCCCCTTTTTATTAAGTCTGGTAATCTAAGAATTAGGGAACAGACACCCTAATTGACGCGAATCCTAAAGATAGATCTATTGGGCCTAACAAACCCCATCCAAAGTACCGGATGCTTTAGTACTTCGAAATTTATATCATATCCGAAGGGTGTCCCGGAATGATGGGGATATTCTTATATATGCATCTTGTTATTGTCGGTTACCAGGTGTTCACCATATGAATGATTTTTATCTCTATGTATGGGATGTGTATTGAAATATGAAATCTTGTGGTCTATTGTTACGATTTGATATATATAGGTTAAACCTATAACTCACCAACATTTTTGTTGACGTTTTAAGCATGTTTATTCTCAGGTGATTATTAAGAGCTTCTGCTGTCGCATACTTAAATAAGGACAAGATTTGGAGTCCATGCTTGTATGATATTGTGTAAAAACTGCATTCAAGAAACTTATTTTGTTGTAACATATTTGTATTTTAACCATTATGTAATGGTCGTGTGTAAACAGGATATTTTAGATTATCATTATTTGATAATCTACGTAAAGCTTTTTAAACCTTTATTGATGAAATAAAGGTTATGGTTTGTTTAAAAATGAATGCAGTCTTTGAAAAACGTCTCATATAGAGGTCAAAACCTCGCAACGAAATCAATTAATATGGAACGTTTTTAATCAATAAGAACGGGACATTTCAGTTGTAGTGACCCGAACTTTTCCATGTTTATATATATTAATTGAGATTGATGTTTACATGATTAAATGTTTCCAACATGTTAAGCAATCAAACTTGTTAAGACTTGATTAATTGAAATAGGTTTCATATAGACAATTGACCACCCAAGTTGACCGGTGATTCACGAACGTTAAAACTTGTAAAAAAAAACTATATGATGACATATATATGGTTATATATATAGTTAACATGATATTATGATAAGTAAACATATCATTAATTATATTAACAATGAACTACATATGTATAAACAAGACTACTAACTTAATGATTTTGAAACGAGACATATATGTAACGTTTATCGTTGTAACGACATTTAATGTATATATATCATATTAAGAGATATTCGTACATCATAATATCATGATAATATAATAATTTAAAATCTCTTTTGATATTATAAACATTGGGTTAACAACATTTAACAAGATCGTTAACCTAAAGGTTTCAAAACAACACTTACATGTAACGACTAACGATGACTTAACGACTCAGTTAAAATGTATATACATGTAGTGTTTTAATATGTATTTATACACTTTTGAAAGACTTCAATACACTTATCAAAATACTTCTACTTAACAAAAATGCTTACAATTACATTCTCGTTCAGTTTCATCAACAATTCTACTCGTATGCACCCGTATTCGTACTCGTACAATACACAGCTTTTAGATGTATGTACTATTGGTATATACACTCCAATGATCAGCTCATAGCAGCCCATGTGAGTCACCTAACACATGTGGGAACCATCATTTGGCAACTAGCATGAAATATCTCATAAGATTACAAAAATATGAGTAATCATTCATGACTTATTTACATGAAAACAAAATTTCATATCCTTTATATCTAATCCATACACCAACGACCAAAAACACCTACAAACACTTTCATTCTTCAATTTTCTTCATCTAATTGAACTCTCTCAAGTTCTATCTTCAAGTTCTAAGTGTTCTTCATAAATTCCAAAAGTTCTAGTTACATAAAATCAAGAATACTTTCAAGTTTGCTAGCTCACTTCCAATCTTGTAAGTGATCATCCAACCTCAAGAAATCTTTGTTTCTTACAGTAGGTTATCATTCTAATACAAGGTAATAATCATATTCAAACTTTGGTTCAATTTCTATAACTATAACAATCTTATTTCAAGTGATGATCTTACTTGAACTTGTTTTCGTGTCATGATTTTGCTTCAAGAACTTTGAGCCATCCAAGGATCCATTGAAGCTAGATCCATTTTTTCTCTTTTCCAGTAGGTTCATCCAAGGAACTTAAGGTAGTAATGATGTTCATAACATCATTCGATTCATACATATAAAGCTATCTTATTCGAAGGTTTAAACTTGTAATCACTAGAACATAGTTTAGTTAATTCTAAACTTGTTCGCAAACAAAAGTTAATCCTTCTAACTTGACTTTTAAAATCAACTAAACACATGTTCTATATCTATATGATATGCTAACTTAATGATTTAAAACCTGGAAACACGAAAAACACCGTAAAACCGGATTTACGCCGTCGTAGTAACACAGCGGGCTGTTTTGGGTTAGTTAATTAAAAACTATGATAAACTTTGATTTAAAAGTTGTTATTCTGAGAAAATGATATTTATTATGAACATGAAACTATATCCAAAAATTATGGTTAAACTCAAAGTGGAAGTATGTTTTCTAAAATGGTCATCTAGACGTCGTTCTTTCGACTGAAATGACTACCTTTACAAAAACGACTTGTAACTTATTTTTCCGACTAGAAACCTATACTTTTTTTGTTTAGATTCATAAAATAGAGTTCAATATGAAACCATAGCAATTTGATTCACTCAAAACGGATTTAAAATGAAGAAGTTATGGGTAAAACAAGATTGGAAAATTTTTCTCATTTTAGCTACGTGAAAATTGGTAACAAATCTATTCCAACCATAACTTAATCAACTTGTATTATATATTATGTAATCTTGAGATACCATAGACACGTATACAATGTTTCGACCTATCATGTCGACACATCTATATATATTTCGGAACAACCATAGACACTCTATATGTGAATGTTGGAGTTAGCTATACAGGGTTGAGGTTGATTCCAAAATATATATAGTTTGAGTTGTGATCAATACTGAGATACGTATACACTGGGTCGTGGATTGATTCAAGATAATATTTATCGATTTATTTCTGTACATCTAACTGTGGACAACTAGTTGTAGGTTACTAACGAGGACAGCTGACTTAATAAACTTAAAACATCAAAATATATTAAAAGTGTTGTAAATATATTTTGAACATACTTTGATATATATGTATATATTGTTATAGGTTCGTGAATCAACCAGTGGCCAAGTCTTACTTCCCGACGAAGTAAAAATCTGTGAAAGTGAGTTATAGTCCCACTTTTAAAATCTAATATTTTTGGGATGAGAATACATGCAGGTTTTATAAATGATTTACAAAATAGACACAAGTACGTGAAACTACATTCTATGGTTGAATTATCGAAATCGAATATGCCCCTTTTTATTAAGTCTGGTAATCTAAGAATTAGGGAACAGACACCCTAATTGACGCGAATCCTAAAGATAGATCTATTGGGCCTAACAAACCCCATCCAAAGTACCGGATGCTTTAGTACTTCGAAATTTATATCATATCCGAAGGGTGTCCCGGAATGATGGGGATATTCTTATATATGCATCTTGTTATTGTCGGTTACCAGGTGTTCACCATATGAATGATTTTTATCTCTATGTATGGGATGTGTATTGAAATATGAAATCTTGTGGTCTATTGTTACGATTTGATATATATAGGTTAAACCTATAACTCACCAACATTTTTGTTGACGTTTTAAGCATGTTTATTCTCAGGTGATTATTAAGAGCTTCTGCTGTCGCATACTTAAATAAGGACAAGATTTGGAGTCCATGCTTGTATGATATTGTGTAAAAACTGCATTCAAGAAACTTATTTTGTTGTAACATATTTGTATTTTAACCATTATGTAATGGTCGTGTGTAAACAGGATATTTTAGATTATCATTATTTGATAATCTACGTAAAGCTTTTTAAACCTTTATTGATGAAATAAAGGTTATGGTTTGTTTAAAAATGAATGCAGTCTTTGAAAAACGTCTCATATAGAGGTCAAAACCTCGCAACGAAATCAATTAATATGGAACGTTTTTAATCAATAAGAACGGGACATTTCAGTTGGTATCCGAGCGTTGGTCTTAGAGAACCAGAAAATTTGCATTAGTGTGTCTTATCGAGTTTGTTAGGATGCATTAGTGAGTCTGGACTTCGACCGTGTTTTCTTTAAAAATGATTGCTTAACATTTTTGTTGGAAACTATATATTTTTAACATATGAATATTATGTGATATATTAATCTCTTAACGTGTTTGATATTATGTGATAGATGTCTACCTCTAGAACAAGTCCCATTGACTCACCTAATAATAATGAAGAGTCAAATGTAAATTGGAATGATTTGTGGACTGATTCACAAGTTCCCGAAGAGGAACCGGAAGAAGAGTCGGAACCGGAAGAAGAATCGGAACCGGAAGAAGAATCGGAACCGGATGAAGAAATAGAACCGGTGGGGGAAATAATAAAACGGTTAAGTAAAAGAAAATCCTCAACCAACCGACCAAAGTTAATTATGGTCAATGGTGTTTCCGCCAAGGAAGCAAAATATTGGGAGGATTACCAATTCTCCGATGAATCGGATTCCGACGAGAATTCCGATGATGTTATAGAAATTACCCCAACTGAATTTAAAAAGGCAAAAGAAAATAATAAGGGAAAGGGCATAAAAATAGAGAAATCTAATTCCAACCCCGATGAACTTTATATGTATCGTCAACCCCCGAAGTCCTTAAGTTGTAACAATGACCCGGGAACCTCTAAACCACCAGGTTTTTCTAAACCAATGTGGACAACGACGGCTCGTATTAGGGGAACATCATATA
Organism: Rutidosis leptorrhynchoides; assembly: GCF_046630445.1. Classification (NCBI taxonomy): domain Eukaryota; kingdom Viridiplantae; phylum Streptophyta; class Magnoliopsida; order Asterales; family Asteraceae; genus Rutidosis; species Rutidosis leptorrhynchoides. Next base: position 69,305,199 of record NC_092337.1, read on the forward strand.
TCCCTAGAAACTTGGCAAAACGAACCAAAACCGAAGAAGAAGAAACGAGCGAGTCGGAATAAGATAGTTGAATTCGTGTGGTGTAATATATGTAATATAGTGTTCTTATGCTTTATGATATATGTAAAAATTGCTTGTATTAATAAGTATTTTTTTTTTGAAACTAACTCTTGTCTATTTTACAGTTTAAAAACACAAAATGGATAGACAACCCAATATTTTAAGAGACCTACCCGGAGACATGATTGATGAAATCTTGTCTAGAGTCGGCCAGAATTCTTCGGCGCAACTATTTAAGGCGAGATCAGTTTGTAAGACATTCGAAGAACGTTCCAAGAATGTCTTGGTTTATAAGAGACTTTCGTTTGAAAGATGGGGGATATCACATTGGGAAACCCATAAGTTACGATGTGTTTACTTTGACGCATATATTGCGGGGAACCCAAATGCTATTTTACGCAACGGGTTAAGAAATTATTTTGACTCAATATATCCGAATATTGGACTTCGTGATTTAGAAAAAGCGGCTAACATGCAACATAAAGAAGCATGTTATGCTTACGGATTAGTAATGTTCGCTTCTCACCAAAGTGAGAACAAGAACATCGGGCTACAACTATTAAACAAAACGTTTCCACAAGTGACGGAGTCGGTAATTGGGGTAAGAAATGAGGTTTTTAGATTATTACGGGACTGTTGGACATTACGTAACCCTCGTCCCTTTGATGACGTTACAACACGCTGTCTTATCAACGGCCATAACGGTTATGTTGCACAAGACCAAGGATGGGAAGTAGTCCTAGTAAAACCAGAATGCATGACTTGTTTCTGGACGTATGAATTACGTGTCTTTATTGCCTTTGCTGAACGACTTGTGTACTAGCTAGAATTGTCTTCACAACTATCTTGTATCAAAGTTATTGTGTGCTATATTTCATGCTTTATGTAAAATAAGCGGTATTGTAAGTTTGTAAAATTTTGTATAAAAGTTTGAACGCGAAATATTATTATAATCAGTTTTTCATATAGAATTGTAGTAGTTGAATTGTATATTAGCTACTAAGTATGAACTTAACGGGTAGGTACTACCCGAATTTAAACTTATAAAACGCTAATATGAAGAAAAAGCTTTTATAAATGAGTTCATATTATGCTACGAAATACTATTAACTACTCTTAATATTCTGTATGATTAACTTGTTCCATTTAACTATTTTGAAGGAAATGGCACCGACTACTCGACACACCGTGAATATGAATGAAGAGGAATTCCGTACTTTTCTAGCTTCAAACATAGCCGCAGTACAGGCTGCGCTACATACCAACAATAACCTTGGATCTAGCAGTACAGGAAATCGTGTAGGATGCACCTACAAAGAATTCACTGCCTGCAAACCTTTGGAATTTGATGGAATCGAAGGACCGATCGGATTGAAACGGTGGACCGAGAAGGTTGAATCGGTGTTTGCCATAAGTAAGTGTACTGAAGAGGACAAAGTGAAGTATGCTACGCATACCTTCACAGGTTCTGCGTTAACATGGTGGAATACCTATCTAGAGCAAGTGGGACAAGATGATGCGTACGCACTACCGTGGTCAGCATTCAAGCACTTGATGAACGAGAAGTACCGTCCCAGAACCGAGGTCAATAAGCTCAAGACAGAACTTAGAGGGTTACGAACCCAAGGATTTGATATTACCACGTACGAAAGACGATTCACAGAATTGTGCCTATTGTGTCCGGGAGCATTCGAAGATGAGGAAGAGAAGATCGACGCGTTTGTGAAAGGATTACCGGAAAGAATCCAAGAAGATATAAGTTCACACGAGCCCGCCTCCATACAACAGGCATGTAGAATGGCTCACAAACTCGTGAACCAAATTGAAGAAAGAATTAAAGAACAGACTGCTGAAGAGGCCAATGTGAAGCAAGTCAAAAGAAAGTGGGAGGAAAACGGTGATAAGAATCACCAATACAACAACAACAGCAATTACAACAATAATCGCAACAATTATCCCAACAATCGCAACATCAATCGCAACTACAACAAACGGCCCAACAACAACAACAACAACAATAACAGCAACTACAACAATCATCCCAACAACAATAATAACCGCAACAACAACAACAATCAGAAGCAGCTATGCCAAAGGTGTGAAAAGAATCACTCGGGGTTCTGCACCAAATTTTGCAACAAGTGTAAAAGAAATGGTCATAGCGCGGCGAAGTGTGAGGTCTACGGACCAGGGGTTAATAGAACGAAAGGAACAAATGGTGTCGGAACGAGTAATGGCGGAGCAAGTAGTGTCGGAGCAAGTTATGCCAATGTAGTTTGTTATAAATGTGGAAAACCAGGCCACATTATTAGAAATTGCCCGAACCAGGAGAACACGAATGGACAAGGCCGTGGAAGAGTTTTCAATATTAATGCGGTAGAGGCACAGGAAGACCCGGAGCTTGTTACGGGTACGTTTCTTATTGACAATAAATCTGCTTACGTTTTATTTGATTCGGGTGCGGATAGAAGCTATATGAGTAGAGATTTTTGTGCTAAATTAAGTTGTCCATTGACGCCTTTGGATAGTAAATTTTTACTCGAATTAGCAAATGGTAAATTAATTTCAGCAGATAATATATGTCGGAATCGAGAAATTAAACTGGTTAGCGAAACATTTAAGATTGATTTGATACCAGTAGAGTTAGGGAGTTTTGATGTGATAATCGGTATGGACTGGTTGAAAGAAGTGAAAGCGGAGATCGTTTGTTACAAAAATGCAATTCGCATTATACGAGAAAAAGGAAAACCCTTAATGGTGTACGGAGAAAAGGGCAACACGAAGCTACATCTTATTAGTAATTTGAAGGCACAAAAACTAATAAGAAAAGGTTGCTATGCTGTTCTAGCACACGTCGAGAAAGTACAAACTGAAGAAAAGAGCATCAATGATGTTCCCATTGCAAAAGAATTTCCCGATGTATTTCCGAAAGAATTACCGGGATTACCCCCACATCGATCCGTTGAATTTCAAATAGATCTTGTACCAGGAGCTGCACCAATAGCTCGTGCTCCTTACAGACTCGCACCCAGCGAGATGAAAGAACTGCAAAGCCAATTACAAGAACTTTTAGAGCGTGGTTTCATTCGACCAAGCACATCACCGTGGGGAGCTCCTGTTTTGTTTGTCAAGAAGAAAGATGGTACATTCAGGTTGTGTATCGACTACCGAGAGTTGAACAAACTTACCATCAAGAACCGCTACCCACTACCGAGAATCGACGACTTATTTGATCAACTACAAGGCTCGTCTGTTTATTCAAAGATTGACTTACGTTCCGGGTATCATCAAATGCGGGTGAAAGAAGATGATATTCCAAAGACTGCTTTCAGAACACGTTACGGTCATTACGAGTTTATGGTCATGCCGTTTGGTTTAACTAATGCACCAGCTGTGTTCATGGACCTTATGAACCGAGTGTGTGGACCATACCTTGACAAGTTTGTCATTGTTTTCATTGATGACATACTTATTTACTCAAAGAATGACCAAGAACACGGTGAACATTTGAGAAAGGTGTTAGAAGTATTGAGGAAGGAAGAATTGTACGCTAAGTTTTCAAAGTGTGCATTTTGGTTGGAAGAAGTTCAATTCCTCGGTCACATAGTGAACAAAGAAGGTATTAAGGTGGATCCGGCAAAGATAGAAACTGTTGAAAAGTGGGAAACCCCGAAAACTCCGAAACACATACGCCAGTTTTTAGGACTAGCTGGTTACTACAGAAGGTTCATCCAAGACTTTTCCAGAATAGCAAAACCCTTGACTGCATTAACGCATAAAGGGAAGAAATTTGAATGGAATGATGAACAAGAGAAAGCGTTTCAGTTATTGAAGAAAAAGCTAACTACGGCACCTATATTGTCATTGCCTGAAGGGAATGATAATTTTGTGATTTATTGTGACGCATCAAAGCAAGGTCTCGGTTGTGTATTAATGCAACGAACGAAGGTGATTGCTTATGCGTCTAGACAATTGAAGATTCACGAACAAAATTATACGACGCATGATTTGGAATTAGGCGCGGTTGTTTTTGCATTAAAGACTTGGAGGCACTACTTATATGGGGTCAAAAGTATTATATATACCGACCACAAAAGTCTTCAACACATATTTAATCAGAAACAACTGAATATGAGGCAGCGTAGGTGGATTGAATTATTGAATGATTACGATTTTGAGATTCGTTACCACCCGGGGAAGGCAAATGTGGTAGCCGATGCCTTGAGCAGGAAGGATAGAGAACCCATTCGAGTAAAATCTATGAATATAATGATTCATAATAACATTACTACTCAAATAAAGGAGGCGCAACAAGGAGTTTTAAAAGAGGGAAATTTAAAGGATGAAATACCCAAAGGATCGGAGAAGCATCTTAATATTCGGGAAGACGGAACCCGGTATAGGGCTGAAAGGATTTGGGTACCAAAATTTGGAGATATGAGAGAAATGGTACTTAGAGAAGCTCATAAAACCAGATACTCAATACATCCTGGAACGGGGAAGATGTACAAGGATCTCAAGAAACATTTTTGGTGGCCGGGTATGAAAGCCGATGTTGCTAAATACGTAGGAGAATGTTTGACGTGTTCTAAGGTCAAAGCTGAGCATCAGAAACCATCAGGTCTACTTCAACAACCCGAAATCCCGGAATGGAAATGGGAAAACATTACCATGGATTTCATCACTAAATTGCCAAGGACTGCAAGTGGTTTTGATACTATTTGGGTAATAGTTGATCGTCTCACCAAATCAGCACACTTCCTACCAATAAGAGAAGATGACAAGATGGAGAAGTTAGCACGACTGTATTTGAAGGAAGTCGTCTCCAGACATGGAATACCAATCTCTATTATCTCTGATAGGGATGGCAGATTTATTTCAAGATTCTGGCAGACATTACAGCAAGCATTAGGAACTCGTCTAGACATGAGTACTGCCTATCATCCACAAACTGATGGGCAGAGCGAAAGGACGATACAAACGCTTGAAGACATGCTACGAGCATGTGTTATTGATTTCGGAAATAGTTGGGATCGACATCTACCGTTAGCAGAATTTTCCTACAACAACAGCTACCATTCAAGCATTGAGATGGCGCCGTTTGAAGCACTTTATGGTAGAAAGTGCAGGTCTCCGATTTGTTGGAGTGAGGTGGGGGATAGACAGATTACGGGTCCGGAGATTATACAAGAAACTACCGAGAAGATCATCCAAATTCAACAACGGTTGAAAACCGCCCAAAGTCGACAAAAGAGCTACGCTGACATTAAAAGAAAAAATATAGAATTTGAAATTGGAGAGATGGTCATGCTTAAAGTTTCACCTTGGAAAGGCGTTGTTCGATTTGGTAAACGAGGGAAATTAAATCCAAGGTATATTGGACCATTCAAGATTATTGATCGTGTCGGACCAGTAGCTTACCGACTTGAGTTACCTCAACAACTCGCGGCTATACATAACACTTTCCACGTCTCGAATTTGAAGAAATGTTTTGCTAAAGAAGATCTCACTATTCCGTTAGATGAAATCCAAATCAACGAAAAACTCCAATTCATCGAAGAACCCGTCGAAATAATGGATCGTGAGGTTAAAAGACTTAAGCAAAACAAGATACCAATTGTTAAGGTTCGATGGAATGCTCGTAGAGGACCCGAGTTCACCTGGGAGCGTGAAGATCAGATGAAGAAGAAATACCCGCATCTATTTCCAGAAGATTCGTCAACACCTTCAACAGCTTAAAATTTCGGGACGAAATTTATTTAACGGGTAGGTACTGTAGTGACCCGAACTTTTCCATGTTTATATATATTAATTGAGATTGATGTTTACATGATTAAATGTTTCCAACATGTTAAGCAATCAAACTTGTTAAGACTTGATTAATTGAAATAGGTTTCATATAGACAATTGACCACCCAAGTTGACCGGTGATTCACGAACGTTAAAACTTGTAAAAAAAAACTATATGATGACATATATATGGTTATATATATAGTTAACATGATATTATGATAAGTAAACATATCATTAATTATATTAACAATGAACTACATATGTAAAAACAAGACTACTAACTTAATGATTTTGAAACGAGACATATATGTAACGTTTATCGTTGTAACGACATTTAATGTATATATATCATATTAAGAGATATTCGTACATCATAATATCATGATAATATAATAATTTAAAATCTCTTTTGATATTATAAACATTGGGTTAACAACATTTAACAAGATCGTTAACCTAAAGGTTTCAAAACAACACTTACATGTAACGACTAACGATGACTTAACGACTCAGTTAAAATGTATATACATGTAGTGTTTTAATATGTATTTATACACTTTTGAAAGACTTCAATACACTTATCAAAATACTTCTACTTAACAAAAATGCTTACAATTACATTCTCGTTCAGTTTCATCAACAATTCTACTCGTATGCACCCGTATTCGTACTCGTACAATACACAGCTTTTAGATGTATGTACTATTGGTATATACACTCCAATGATCAGCTCATAGCAGCCCATGTGAGTCACCTAACACATGTGGGAACCATCATTTGGCAACTAGCATGAAATATCTCATAAGATTACAAAAATATGAGTAATCATTCATGACTTATTTACATGAAAACAAAATTTCATATCCTTTATATCTAATCCATACACCAACGACCAAAAACACCTACAAACACTTTCATTCTTCAATTTTCTTCATCTAATTGAACTCTCTCAAGTTCTATCTTCAAGTTCTAAGTGTTCTTCATAAATTCCAAAAGTTCTAGTTACATAAAATCAAGAATACTTTCAAGTTTGCTAGCTCACTTCCAATCTTGTAAGGTGATCATCCAACCTCAAGAAATCTTTGTTTCTTACAGTAGGTTATCATTCTAATACAAGGTAATAATCATATTCAAACTTTGGTTCAATTTCTATAACTATAACAATCTTATTTCAAGTGATGATCTTACTTGAACTTGTTTTCGTGTCATGATTTTGCTTCAAGAACTTTGAGCCATCCAAGGATCCATTGAAGCTAGATCCATTTTTCTCTTTTCCAGTAGGTTCATCCAAGGAACTTAAGGTAGTAATGATGTTCATAACATCATTCGATTCATACATATAAAGCTATCTTATTCGAAGGTTTAAACTTGTAATCACTAGAACATAGTTTAGTTAATTCTAAACTTGTTCGCAAACAAAAGTTAATCCTTCTAACTTGACTTTTAAAATCAACTAAACACATGTTCTATATCTATATGATATGCTAACTTAATGATTTAAAACCTGGAAACACGAAAAACACCGTAAAACCGGATTTACGCCGTCGTAGTAACACCGCGGGCTGTTTTGGGTTAGTTAATTAAAAACTATGATAAACTTTGATTTAAAAGTTGTTATTCTGAGAAAATGATTTTTATTATGAACATGAAACTATATCCAAAAATTATGGTTAAACTCAAAGTGGAAGTATGTTTTCTAAAATGGTCATCTAGACGTCGTTCTTTCGACTGAAATGACTACCTTTACAAAAACGACTTGTAACTTATTTTTCCGACTAGAAACCTATACTTTTTTGGTTTAGATTCATAAAATAGAGTTCAATATGAAACCATAGCAATTTGATTCACTCAAAACGGATTTAAAATGAAGAAGTTATGGGTAAAACAAGATTGGATAATTTTTCTCATTTTAGCTACGTGAAAATTGGTAACAAATCTATTCCATCCATAACTTAATCAACTTGTATTATATATTATGTAATCTTGAGATACCATAGACACGTATACAATGTTTCGACCTATCATGTCGACACATCTATATATATTTCGGAACAACCATAGACACTCTATATGTGAATGTTGGAGTTAGCTATACAGGGTTGAGGTTGATTCCAAAATATATATAGTTTGAGTTGTGATCAATACTGAGATACGTATACACTGGGTCGTGGATTGATTCAAGATAATATTTATCGATTTATTTCTGTACATCTAACTGTGGACAACTAGTTGTAGGTTACTAACGAGGACACCTGACTTAATAAACTTAAAACATCAAAATATATTAAAAGTGTTGAAAATATATTTTTGAACATACTTTGATATATATGTATATATTGTTATAGGTTCGTGAATCAACCAGTGGCCAAGTCTTACTTCCCGACGAAGTAAAAATCTGTGAAAGTGAGTTATAGTCCCACTTTTAAAATCTAATATTTTTGGGATGAGAATACATGCAGGTTTTATAAATGATTTACAAAATAGACACAAGTACGTGAAACTACATTCTATGGTTGAATTATCGAAATCGAATATGCCCCTTTTTATTAAGTCTGGTAATCTAAGAATTAGGGAACAGACACCCTAATTGACGCGAATCCTAAAGATAGATCTATTGGGCCTAACAAACCCCATCCAAAGTACCGGATGCTTTAGTACTTCGAAATTTATATCATATCCGAAGGGTGTCCCGGAATGATGGGGATATTCTTATATATGCATCTTGTTATTGTCGGTTACCAGGTGTTCACCATATGAATGATTTTTATCTCTATGTATGGGATGTGTATTGAAATATGAAATCTTGTGGTCTATTGCTACGATTTGATATATATAGGTTAAACCTATAACTCACCAACATTTTTGTTGACGTTTAAAGCATGTTTATTCTCAGGTGAATATTAAGAGCTTCCGCTGTTGCATACTAAAATAAGGACAAGATTTGGAGTCCATGTTTGTATGATATTGTGTAAAAACTGCATTCAAGAAACTGAATTCGATGTAACATATTTGTATTGTAAACCATTATGTAATGGTCGTTTGTAAACAGGATATTTTAGATTATCATTATTTGATAATCTACGTAAAGCTTTTTAAACCTTTATTTATGAAATAAAGGTTATGGTTTGTTTTAAAAATGAATGCAGTCTTTGAAAAACGTCTCATATAGAGGTCAAAACCTCGCAACGAAATCAATTAATATGGAACGTTTTTAATCAATAAGAACGGGACATTTCAGTTGGTATCAGAGCGTTGGTCTTAGAGAACCAGAAAATTTGCATTAGTGTGTCTTATCGAGTTTGTTAGGATGCATTAGTGAGTCTGGACTTCGACCGTGTTTTCTTTAAAAATGATTGCTTAACATTTTTGTTGGAAACTATATATTTTTAACATATGAATATTATGTGATATATTAATCTCTTAACGTGTTTGATATTATGTGATAGATGTCTACCTCTAGAACAAGTCCCATTGACTCACCTAATAATAATGAAGAGTCAAATGTAAATTGGAATGATTTGTGGACTGATTCACAAGTTCCCGAAGAGGAACCGGAAGAAGAGTCGGAACCGGAAGAAGAATCGGAACCGGAAGAAGAATCGGAACCGGATGAAGAAATAGAACCGGTGGGGGAAATAATAAAACGGTTAAGTAAAAGAAAATCCTCAACCAACCGACCAAAGTTAATTATGGTCAATGGTGTTTCCGCCAAGGAAGCAAAATATTGGGAGGATTACCAATTCTCCGATGAATCGGATTCCGACGAGAATTCCGATGATGTTATAGAAATTACCCCAACTGAATTTAAAAAGGCAAAAGAAAATAATAAGGGAAAGGGCATAAAAATAGAGAAATCTAATTCCAACCCCGATGAACTTTATATGTATCGTCAACCCCCGAAGTCCTTAAGTTGTAACAATGACCCGGGAACCTCTAAACCACCAGGTTTTTCTAAACCAATGTGGACAACGACGGCTCGTATTAGGGGAACATCATATATCCCTAGAAACTTGGCAAAACGAACCAAAACCGAAGAAGAAGAAACGAGCGAGTCGGAATAAGATAGTTGAATTCGTGTGGTGTAATATATGTAATATAGTGTTCTTATGCTTTATGATATATGTAAAAATTGCTTGTATTAATAAGTATTTTTTTTTGAAACTAACTCTTGTCTATTTTACAGTTTAAAAACACAAAATGGATAGACAACCCAATATTTTAAGAGACCTACCCGGAGACATGATTGATGAAATCTTGTCTAGAGTCGGCCAGAATTCTTCGGCGCAACTATTTAAGGCGAGATCAGTTTGTAAGACATTCGAAGAACGTTCCAAGAATGTCTTGGTTTATAAGAGACTTTCGTTTGAAAGATGGGGGATATCACATTGGGAAACCCATAAGTTACGATGTGTTTACTTTGACGCATATATTGCGGGGAACCCAAATGCTATTTTACGCAACGGGTTAAGAAATTATTTTGACTCAATATATCCGAATATTGGACTTCGTGATTTAGAAAAAGCGGCTAACATGCAACATAAAGAAGCATGTTATGCTTACGGATTAGTAATGTTCGCTTCTCACCAAAGTGAGAACAAGAACATCGGGCTACAACTATTAAACAAAACGTTTCCACAAGTGACGGAGTCGGTAATTGGGGTAAGAAATGAGGTTTTTAGATTATTACGGGACTGTTGGACATTACGTAACCCTCGTCCCTTTGATGACGTTACAACACGCTGTCTTATCAACGGCCATAACGGTTATGTTGCACAAGACCAAGGATGGGAAGTAGTCCTAGTAAAACCAGAATGCATGACTTGTTTCTGGACGTATGAATTACGTGTCTTTATTGCCTTTGCTGAACGACTTGTGTACTAGCTAGAATTGTCTTCACAACTATCTTGTATCAAAGTTATTGTGTGCTATATTTCATGCTTTATGTAAAATAAGCGGTATTGTAAGTTTGTAAAATTTTGTATAAAAGTTTGAACGCGAAATATTATTATAATCAGTTTTTCATATAGAATTGTAGTAGTTGAATTGTATATTAGCTACTAAGTATGAACTTAACGGGTAGGTACTACCCGAATTTAAACTTATAAAACGCTAATATGAAGAAAAAGCTTTTATAAATGAGTTCATATTATGCTACGAAATACTATTAACTACTCTTAATATTCTGTATGATTAACTTGTTCCATTTAACTATTTTGAAGGAAATGGCACCGACTACTCGACACACCGTGAATATGAATGAAGAGGAATTCCGTACTTTTCTAGCTTCAAACATAGCTGCAGTACAGGCTGCGCTACATACCAACAATAACCTTGGATCTAGCAGTACAGGAAATCGTGTAGGATGCACCTACAAAGAATTCACTGCCTGCAAACCTTTGGAATTTGATGGAATCGAAGGACCGATCGGATTGAAACGGTGGACCGAGAAGGTTGAATCGGTGTTTGCCATAAGTAAGTGTACTGAAGAGGACAAAGTGAAGTATGCTACGCATACCTTCACAGGTTCTGCGTTAACATGGTGGAATACCTATCTAGAGCAAGTGGGACAAGATGATGCGTACGCACTACCGTGGTCAGCATTCAAGCACTTGATGAACGAGAAGTACCGTCCCAGAACCGAGGTCAATAAGCTCAAGACAGAACTTAGAGGGTTACGAACCCAAGGATTTGATATTACCACGTACGAAAGACGATTCACAGAATTGTGCCTATTGTGTCCGGGAGCATTCGAAGATGAGGAAGAGAAGATCGACGCGTTTGTGAAAGGATTACCGGAAAGAATCCAAGAAGATATAAGTTCACACGAGCCCGCCTCCATACAACAGGCATGTAGAATGGCTCACAAACTCGTGAACCAAATTGAAGAAAGAATTAAAGAACAGACTGCTGAAGAGGCCAATGTGAAGCAAGTCAAAAGAAAGTGGGAGGAAAACGGTGATAAGAATCACCAATACAACAACAACAGCAATTACAACAATAATCGCAACAATTATCCCAACAATCGCAACATCAATCGCAACTACAACAAACGGCCCAACAACAACAACAACAACAATAACAGCAACTACAACAATCATCCCAACAACAATAATAACCGCAACAACAACAACAATCAGAAGCAGCTATGCCAAAGGTGTGAAAAGAATCACTCGGGGTTCTGCACCAAATTTTGCAACAAGTGTAAAAGAAATGGTCATAGCGCGGCGAAGTGTGAGGTCTACGGACCAGGGGTTAATAGAACGAAAGGAACAAATGGTGTCGGAACGAGTAATGGCGGAGCAAGTAGTGTCGGAGCAAGTTATGCCAATGTAGTTTGTTATAAATGTGGAAAACCAGGCCACATTATTAGAAATTGCCCGAACCAGGAGAACACGAATGGACAAGGCCGTGGAAGAGTTTTCAATATTAATGCGGTAGAGGCACAGGAAGACCCGGAGCTTGTTACGGGTACGTTTCTTATTGACAATAAATCTGCTTACGTTTTATTTGATTCGGGTGCGGATAGAAGCTATATGAGTAGAGATTTTTGTGCTAAATTAAGTTGTCCATTGACGCCTTTGGATAGTAAATTTTTACTCGAATTAGCAAATGGTAAATTAATTTCAGCAGATAATATATGTCGGAATCGAGAAATTAAACTGGTTAGCGAAACATTTAAGATTGATTTGATACCAGTAGAGTTAGGGAGTTTTGATGTGATAATCGGTATGGACTGGTTGAAAGAAGTGAAAGCGGAGATCGTTTGTTACAAAAATGCAATTCGCATTATACGAGAAAAAGGAAAACCCTTAATGGTGTACGGAGAAAAGGGCAACACGAAGCTACATCTTATTAGTAATTTGAAGGCACAAAAACTAATAAGAAAAGGTTGCTATGCTGTTCTAGCACACGTCGAGAAAGTACAAACTGAAGAAAAGAGCATCAATGATGTTCCCATTGCAAAAGAATTTCCCGATGTATTTCCGAAAGAATTACCGGGATTACCCCCACATCGATCCGTTGAATTTCAAATAGATCTTGTACCAGGAGCTGCACCAATAGCTCGTGCTCCTTACAGACTCGCACCCAGCGAGATGAAAGAACTGCAAAGCCAATTACAAGAACTTTTAGAGCGTGGTTTCATTCGACCAAGCACATCACCGTGGGGAGCTCCTGTTTTGTTTGTCAAGAAGAAAGATGGTACATTCAGGTTGTGTATCGACTACCGAGAGTTGAACAAACTTACCATCAAGAACCGCTACCCACTACCGAGAATCGACGACTTATTTGATCAACTACAAGGCTCGTCTGTTTATTCAAAGATTGACTTACGTTCCGGGTATCATCAAATGCGGGTGAAAGAAGATGATATTCCAAAGACTGCTTTCAGAACACGTTACGGTCATTACGAGTTTATGGTCATGCCGTTTGGTTTAACTAATGCACCAGCTGTGTTCATGGACCTTATGAACCGAGTGTGTGGACCATACCTTGACAAGTTTGTCATTGTTTTCATTGATGACATACTTATTTACTCAAAGAATGACCAAGAACACGGTGAACATTTGAGAAAGGTGTTAGAAGTATTGAGGAAGGAAGAATTGTACGCTAAGTTTTCAAAGTGTGCATTTTGGTTGGAAGAAGTTCAATTCCTCGGTCACATAGTGAACAAAGAAGGTATTAAGGTGGATCCGGCAAAGATAGAAACTGTTGAAAAGTGGGAAACCCCGAAAACTCCGAAACACATACGCCAGTTTTTAGGACTAGCTGGTTACTACAGAAGGTTCATCCAAGACTTTTCCAGAATAGCAAAACCCTTGACTGCATTAACGCATAAAGGGAAGAAATTTGAATGGAATGATGAACAAGAGAAAGCGTTTCAGTTATTGAAGAAAAAGCTAACTACGGCACCTATATTGTCATTGCCTGAAGGGAATGATAATTTTGTGATTTATTGTGACGCATCAAAGCAAGGTCTCGGTTGTGTATTAATGCAACGAACGAAGGTGATTGCTTATGCGTCTAGACAATTGAAGATTCACGAACAAAATTATACGACGCATGATTTGGAATTAGGCGCGGTTGTTTTTGCATTAAAGACTTGGAGGCACTACTTATATGGGGTCAAAAGTATTATATATACCGACCACAAAAGTCTTCAACACATATTTAATCAGAAACAACTGAATATGAGGCAGCGTAGGTGGATTGAATTATTGAATGATTACGATTTTGAGATTCGTTACCACCCGGGGAAGGCAAATGTGGTAGCCGATGCCTTGAGCAGGAAGGATAGAGAACCCATTCGAGTAAAATCTATGAATATAATGATTCATAATAACATTACTACTCAAATAAAGGAGGCGCAACAAGGAGTTTTAAAAGAGGGAAATTTAAAGGATGAAATACCCAAAGGATCGGAGAAGCATCTTAATATTCGGGAAGACGGAACCCGGTATAGGGCTGAAAGGATTTGGGTACCAAAATTTGGAGATATGAGAGAAATGGTACTTAGAGAAGCTCATAAAACCAGATACTCAATACATCCTGGAACGGGGAAGATGTACAAGGATCTCAAGAAACATTTTTGGTGGCCGGGTATGAAAGCCGATGTTGCTAAATACGTAGGAGAATGTTTGACGTGTTCTAAGGTCAAAGCTGAGCATCAGAAACCATCAGGTCTACTTCAACAACCCGAAATCCCGGAATGGAAATGGGAAAACATTACCATGGATTTCATCACTAAATTGCCAAGGACTGCAAGTGGTTTTGATACTATTTGGGTAATAGTTGATCGTCTCACCAAATCAGCACACTTCCTACCAATAAGAGAAGATGACAAGATGGAGAAGTTAGCACGACTGTATTTGAAGGAAGTCGTCTCCAGACATGGAATACCAATCTCTATTATCTCTGATAGGGATGGCAGATTTATTTCAAGATTCTGGCAGACATTACAGCAAGCATTAGGAACTCGTCTAGACATGAGTACTGCCTATCATCCACAAACTGATGGGCAGAGCGAAAGGACGATACAAACGCTTGAAGACATGCTACGAGCATGTGTTATTGATTTCGGAAATAGTTGGGATCGACATCTACCGTTAGCAGAATTTTCCTACAACAACAGCTACCATTCAAGCATTGAGATGGCGCCGTTTGAAGCACTTTATGGTAGAAAGTGCAGGTCTCCGATTTGTTGGAGTGAGGTGGGGGATAGACAGATTACGGGTCCGGAGATTATACAAGAAACTACCGAGAAGATCATCCAAATTCAACAACGGTTGAAAACCGCCCAAAGTCGACAAAAGAGCTACGCTGACATTAAAAGAAAAAATATAGAATTTGAAATTGGAGAGATGGTCATGCTTAAAGTTTCACCTTGGAAAGGCGTTGTTCGATTTGGTAAACGAGGGAAATTAAATCCAAGGTATATTGGACCATTCAAGATTATTGATCGTGTCGGACCAGTAGCTTACCGACTTGAGTTACCTCAACAACTCGCGGCTATACATAACACTTTCCACGTCTCGAATTTGAAGAAATGTTTTGCTAAAGAAGATCTCACTATTCCGTTAGATGAAATCCAAATCAACGAAAAACTCCAATTCATCGAAGAACCCGTCGAAATAATGGATCGTGAGGTTAAAAGACTTAAGCAAAACAAGATACCAATTGTTAAGGTTCGATGGAATGCTCGTAGAGGACCCGAGTTCACCTGGGAGCGTGAAGATCAGATGAAGAAGAAATACCCGCATCTATTTCCAGAAGATTCGTCAACACCTTCAACAGCTTAAAATTTCGGGACGAAATTTATTTAACGGGTAGGTACTGTAGTGACCCGAACTTTTCCATGTTTATATATATTAATTGAGATTGATGTTTACATGATTAAATGTTTCCAACATGTTAAGCAATCAAACTTGTTAAGACTTGATTAATTGAAATAGGTTTCATATAGACAATTGACCACCCAAGTTGACCGGTGATTCACGAACGTTAAAACTTGTAAAAAAAAACTATATGATGACATATATATGGTTATATATATAGTTAACATGATATTATGATAAGTAAACATATCATTAATTATATTAACAATGAACTACATATGTAAAAACAAGACTACTAACTTAATGATTTTGAAACGAGACATATATGTAACGTTTATCGTTGTAACGACATTTAATGTATATATATCATATTAAGAGATATTCGTACATCATAATATCATGATAATATAATAATTTAAAATCTCTTTTGATATTATAAACATTGGGTTAACAACATTTAACAAGATCGTTAACCTAAAGGTTTCAAAACAACACTTACATGTAACGACTAACGATGACTTAACGACTCAGTTAAAATGTATATACATGTAGTGTTTTAATATGTATTTATACACTTTTGAAAGACTTCAATACACTTATCAAAATACTTCTACTTAACAAAAATGCTTACAATTACATTCTCGTTCAGTTTCATCAACAATTCTACTCGTATGCACCCGTATTCGTACTCGTACAATACACAGCTTTTAGATGTATGTACTATTGGTATATACACTCCAATGATCAGCTCATAGCAGCCCATGTGAGTCACCTAACACATGTGGGAACCATCATTTGGCAACTAGCATGAAATATCTCATAAGATTACAAAAATATGAGTAATCATTCATGACTTATTTACATGAAAACAAAATTTCATATCCTTTATATCTAATCCATACACCAACGACCAAAAACACCTACAAACACTTTCATTCTTCAATTTTCTTCATCTAATTGAACTCTCTCAAGTTCTATCTTCAAGTTCTAAGTGTTCTTCATAAATTCCAAAAGTTCTAGTTACATAAAATCAAGAATACTTTCAAGTTTGCTAGCTCACTTCCAATCTTGTAAGGTGATCATCCAACCTCAAGAAATCTTTGTTTCTTACAGTAGGTTATCATTCTAATACAAGGTAATAATCATATTCAAACTTTGGTTCAATTTCTATAACTATAACAATCTTATTTCAAGTGATGATCTTACTTGAACTTGTTTTCGTGTCATGATTTTGCTTCAAGAACTTTGAGCCATCCAAGGATCCATTGAAGCTAGATCCATTTTTCTCTTTTCCAGTAGGTTCATCCAAGGAACTTAAGGTAGTAATGATGTTCATAACATCATTCGATTCATACATATAAAGCTATCTTATTCGAAGGTTTAAACTTGTAATCACTAGAACATAGTTTAGTTAATTCTAAACTTGTTCGCAAACAAAAGTTAATCCTTCTAACTTGACTTTTAAAATCAACTAAACACATGTTCTATATCTATATGATATGCTAACTTAATGATTTAAAACCTGGAAACACGAAAAACACCGTAAAACCGGATTTACGCCGTCGTAGTAACACCGCGGGCTGTTTTGGGTTAGTTAATTAAAAACTATGATAAACTTTGATTTAAAAGTTGTTATTCTGAGAAAATGATTTTTATTATGAACATGAAACTATATCCAAAAATTATGGTTAAACTCAAAGTGGAAGTATGTTTTCTAAAATGGTCATCTAGACGTCGTTCTTTCGACTGAAATGACTACCTTTACAAAAACGACTTGTAACTTATTTTTCCGACTAGAAACCTATACTTTTTTGGTTTAGATTCATAAAATAGAGTTCAATATGAAACCATAGCAATTTGATTCACTCAAAACGGATTTAAAATGAAGAAGTTATGGGTAAAACAAGATTGGATAATTTTTCTCATTTTAGCTACGTGAAAATTGGTAACAAATCTATTCCATCCATAACTTAATCAACTTGTATTATATATTATGTAATCTTGAGATACCATAGACACGTATACAATGTTTCGACCTATCATGTCGACACATCTATATATATTTCGGAACAACCATAGACACTCTATATGTGAATGTTGGAGTTAGCTATACAGGGTTGAGGTTGATTCCAAAATATATATAGTTTGAGTTGTGATCAATACTGAGATACGTATACACTGGGTCGTGGATTGATTCAAGATAATATTTATCGATTTATTTCTGTACATCTAACTGTGGACAACTAGTTGTAGGTTACTAACGAGGACACCTGACTTAATAAACTTAAAACATCAAAATATATTAAAAGTGTTGAAAATATATTTTTGAACATACTTTGATATATATGTATATATTGTTATAGGTTCGTGAATCAACCAGTGGCCAAGTCTTACTTCCCGACGAAGTAAAAATCTGTGAAAGTGAGTTATAGTCCCACTTTTAAAATCTAATATTTTTGGGATGAGAATACATGCAGGTTTTATAAATGATTTACAAAATAGACACAAGTACGTGAAACTACATTCTATGGTTGAATTATCGAAATCGAATATGCCCCTTTTTATTAAGTCTGGTAATCTAAGAATTAGGGAACAGACACCCTAATTGACGCGAATCCTAAAGATAGATCTATTGGGCCTAACAAACCCCATCCAAAGTACCGGATGCTTTAGTACTTCGAAATTTATATCATATCCGAAGGGTGTCCCGGAATGATGGGGATATTCTTATATATGCATCTTGTTATTGTCGGTTACCAGGTGTTCACCATATGAATGATTTTTATCTCTATGTATGGGATGTGTATTGAAATATGAAATCTTGTGGTCTATTGCTACGATTTGATATATATAGGTTAAACCTATAACTCACCAACATTTTTGTTGACGTTTAAAGCATGTTTATTCTCAGGTGAATATTAAGAGCTTCTGCTGTTGCATACTAAAATAAGGACAAGATTTGGAGTCCATGTTTGTATGATATTGTGTAAAAACTGCATTCAAGAAACTGAATTCGATGTAACATATTTGTATTGTAAACCATTATGTAATGGTCGTTTGTAAACAGGATATTTTAGATTCCGAAATCAATAACACATGCTCGTAGCATGTCTTCAAGCGTTTGTATCGTCCTTTCGCTCTGCCCATCAGTTTGTGGATGATAGGCAGTACTCATGTCTAGACGAGTTCCTAATGCTTGCTGTAATGTCTGCCAGAATCTTGAAATAAATCTGCCATCCCTATCAGAGATAATAGAGATTGGTATTCCATGTCTGGAGACGACTTCCTTCAAATACAGTCGTGCTAACTTCTCCATCTTGTCATCTTCTCTTATTGGTAGGAAGTGTGCTGATTTGGTGAGACGATCAACTATTACCCAAATAGTATCAAAACCACTTGCAGTCCTTGGCAATTTAGTGATGAAATCCATGGTAATGTTTTCCCATTTCCATTCCGGGATTTCGGGTTGTTGAAGTAGACCTGATGGTTTCTGATGCTCAGCTTTGACCTTAGAACACGTCAAACATTCTCCTACGTATTTAGCAACATCGGCTTTCATACCCGGCCACCAAAAATGTTTCTTGAGATCCTTGTACATCTTCCCCGTTCCAGGATGTATTGAGTATCTGGTTTTATGAGCTTCTCTAAGTACCATTTCTCTCATATCTCCAAATTTTGGTACCCAAATCCTTTCAGCCCTATACCGGGTTCCGTCTTCCCGAATATTAAGATGCTTCTCCGATCCTTTGGGTATTTCATCCTTTAAATTTCCCTCTTTTAAAACTCCTTGTTGCGCCTCCTTTATTTGAGTAGTAATGTTATTATGAATCATTATATTCATAGATTTTACTCGAATGGGTTCTCTATCCTTCCTGCTCAAGGCATCGGCTACCACATTTGCCTTCCCCGGGTGGTAACGAATCTCAAAATCGTAATCATTCAATAATTCAATCCACCTACGCTGCCTCATATTCAGTTGTTTCTGATTAAATATGTGTTGAAGACTTTTGTGGTCGGTATATATAATACTTTTGACCCCATATAAGTAGTGCCTCCAAGTCTTTAATGCAAAAACAACCGCGCCTAATTCCAAATCATGCGTCGTATAATTTTGTTCGTGAATCTTCAATTGTCTAGACGCATAAGCAATCACCTTCGTTCGTTGCATTAATACACAACCGAGACCTTGCTTTGATGCGTCACAATAAATCACAAAATTATCATTCCCTTCAGGCAATGACAATATAGGTGCCGTAGTTAGCTTTTTCTTCAATAACTGAAACGCTTTCTCTTGTTCATCATTCCATTCAAATTTCTTCCCTTTATGCGTTAATGCAGTCAAGGGTTTTGCTATTCTGGAAAAGTCTTGGATGAACCTTCTGTAGTAACCAGCTAGTCCTAAAAACTGGCGTATGTGTTTCGGAGTTTTCGGGGTTTCCCACTTTTCAACAGTTTCTATCTTTGCCGGATCCACCTTAATACCTTCTTTGTTCACTATGTGACCGAGGAATTGAACTTCTTCCAACCAAAATGCACACTTTGAAAACTTAGCGTACAATTCTTCCTTCCTCAATACTTCTAACACCTTTCTCAAATGTTCACCGTGTTCTTGGTCATTCTTTGAGTAAATAAGTATGTCATCAATGAAAACAATGACAAACTTGTCAAGGTATGGTCCACACACTCGGTTCATAAGGTCCATGAACACAGCTGGTGCATTAGTTAAACCAAACGGCATGACCATAAACTCGTAATGACCGTAACGTGTTCTGAAAGCAGTCTTTGGAATATCATCTTCTTTCACCCGCATTTGATGATACCCGGAACGTAAGTCAATCTTTGAATAAACAGACGAGCCTTGTAGTTGATCAAATAAGTCGTCGATTCTCGGTAGTGGGTAGCGGTTCTTGATGGTAAGTTTGTTCAACTCTCGGTAGTCGATACACAACCTGAATGTACCATCTTTCTTCTTGACAAACAAAACAGGAGCTCCCCACGGTGATGTGCTTGGTCGAATGAAACCACGCTCTAAAAGTTCTTGTAATTGGCTTTGCAGTTCTTTCATCTCGCTGGGTGCGAGTCTGTAAGGAGCACGAGCTATTGGTGCAGCTCCTGGTACAAGATCTATTTGAAATTCAACGGATCGATGTGGGGGTAATCCCGGTAATTCTTTCGGAAATACATCGGGAAATTCTTTTGCAATGGGAACATCATTGATGCTCTTTTCTTCAGTTTGTACTTTCTCGACGTGTGCTAGAACAGCATAGCAACCTTTTCTTATTAGTTTTTGTGCCTTCAAATTACTAATAAGATGTAGCTTCGTGTTGCCCTTTTCTCCGTACACCATTAAGGGTTTTCCTTTTTCTCGTATAATGCGAATTGCATTTTTGTAACAAACGATCTCCGCTTTCACTTCTTTCAACCAGTCCATACCGATTATCACATCAAAACTCCCTAACTCTACTGGTATCAAATCAATCTTAAATGTTTCGCTAACCAGTTTAATTTCTCGATTCCGACATATATTATCTGCTGAAATTAATTTACCATTTGCTAATTCGAGTAAAAATTTACTATCCAAAGGCGTCAATGGACAACTTAATTTAGCACAAAAATCTCTACTCATATAGCTTCTATCCGCACCCGAATCAAATAAAACGTAAGCAGATTTATTGTCAATAAGAAACGTACCCGTAACAAGCTCCGGGTCTTCCTGTGCCTCTACCGCATTAATATTGAAAACTCTTCCACGGCCTTGTCCATTCGTGTTCTCCTGGTTCGGGCAATTTCTAATAATGTGGCCTGGTTTTCCACATTTATAACAAACTACATTGGCATAACTTGCTCCGACACTACTTGCTCCGCCATTACTCGTTCCGACACCATTTGTTCCTTTCGTTCTATTAACCCCTGGTCCGTAGACCTCACACTTCGCCGCGCTATGACCATTTCTTTTACACTTGTTGCAAAATTTGGTGCAGAACCCCGAGTGATTCTTTTCACACCTTTGGCATAGCTGCTTCTGATTGTTGTTGTTGTTGCGGTTATTATTGTTGTTGGGATGATTGTTGTAGTTGCTGTTATTGTTGTTGTTGTTGTTGTTGGGCCGTTTGTTGTAGTTGCGATTGATGTTGCGATTGTTGGGATAATTGTTGCGATTATTGTTGTAATTGCTGTTGTTGTTGTATTGGTGATTCTTATCACCGTTTTCCTCCCACTTTCTTTTGACTTGCTTCACATTGGCCTCTTCAGCAGTCTGTTCTTTAATTCTTTCTTCAATTTGGTTCACGAGTTTGTGAGCCATTCTACATGCCTGTTGTATGGAGGCGGGCTCGTGTGAACTTATATCTTCTTGGATTCTTTCCGGTAATCCTTTCACAAACGCGTCGATCTTCTCTTCCTCATCTTCGAATGCTCCCGGACACAATAGGCACAATTCTGTGAATCGTCTTTCGTACGTGGTAATATCAAATCCTTGGGTTCGTAACCCTCTAAGTTCTGTCTTGAGCTTATTGACCTCGGTTCTGGGACGGTACTTCTCGTTCATCAAGTGCTTGAATGCTGACCACGGTAGTGCGTACGCATCATCTTGTCCCACTTGCTCTAGATAGGTATTCCACCATGTTAACGCAGAACCTGTGAAGGTATGCGTAGCATACTTCACTTTGTCCTCTTCAGTACACTTACTTATGGCAAACACCGATTCAACCTTCTCGGTCCACCGTTTCAATCCGATCGGTCCTTCGATTCCATCAAATTCCAAAGGTTTGCAGGCAGTGAATTCTTTGTAGGTGCATCCTACACGATTTCCTGTACTGCTAGATCCAAGGTTATTGTTGGTATGTAGCGCAGCCTGTACTGCGGCTATGTTTGAAGCTAGAAAAGTACGGAATTCCTCTTCATTCATATTCACGGTGTGTCGAGTAGTCGGTGCCATTTCCTTCAAAATAGTTAAATGGAACAAGTTAATCATACAGAATATTAAGAGTAGTTAATAGTATTTCGTAGCATAATATGAACTCATTTATAAAAGCTTTTTCTTCATATTAGCGTTTTATAAGTTTAAATTCGGGTAGTACCTACCCGTTAAGTTCATACTTAGTAGCTAATATACAATTCAACTACTACAATTCTATATGAAAAACTGATTATAATAATATTTCGCGTTCAAACTTTTATACAAAATTTTACAAACTTACAATACCGCTTATTTTACATAAAGCATGAAATATAGCACACAATAACTTTGATACAAGATAGTTGTGAAGACAATTCTAGCTAGTACACAAGTCGTTCAGCAAAGGCAATAAAGACACGTAATTCATACGTCCAGAAACAAGTCATGCATTCTGGTTTTACTAGGACTACTTCCCATCCTTGGTCTTGTGCAACATAACCGTTATGGCCGTTGATAAGACAGCGTGTTGTAACGTCATCAAAGGGACGAGGGTTACGTAATGTCCAACAGTCCCGTAATAATCTAAAAACCTCATTTCTTACCCCAATTACCGACTCCGTCACTTGTGGAAACGTTTTGTTTAATAGTTGTAGCCCGATGTTCTTGTTCTCACTTTGGTGAGAAGCGAACATTACTAATCCGTAAGCATAACATGCTTCTTTATGTTGCATGTTAGCCGCTTTTTCTAAATCACGAAGTCCAATATTCGGATATATTGAGTCAAAATAATTTCTTAACCCGTTGCGTAAAATAGCATTTGGGTTCCCCGCAATATATGCGTCAAAGTAAACACATCGTAACTTATGGGTTTCCCAATGTGATATCCCCCATCTTTCAAACGAAAGTCTCTTATAAACCAAGACATTCTTGGAACGTTCTTCGAATGTCTTACAAACTGATCTCGCCTTAAATAGTTGCGCCGAAGAATTCTGGCCGACTCTAGACAAGATTTCATCAATCATGTCTCCGGGTAGGTCTCTTAAAATATTGGGTTGTCTATCCATTTTGTGTTTTTAAACTGTAAAATAGACAAGAGTTAGTTTCAAAAAAAAATACTTATTAATACAAGCAATTTTTACATATATCATAAAGCATAAGAACACTATATTACATATATTACACCACACGAATACAACTATCTTATTCCGACTCGCTTGTTTCTTCTTCTACGGTTTTGGTTCGTTTTGCCAAGTTTCTAGGGATATATGATGTTCCCCTAATACGAGCCGTCGTGATCCACATTGGTTTAGAAAAACCTGGTGGTTTAGAGGTTCCCGGGTCATTGTTACAACTTAAGGACTTCGGGGGTTGACGATACATATAAAGTTCATCGGGGTTGGAATTAGATTTCTCTATTTTTATGCCCTTTCCCTTATTATTTTCTTTTGCCTTTTTAAATTCAGTTGGGGTAATTTCTATAACATCATCGGAATTCTCGTCGGAATCCGATTCATCGGAGAATTGGTAATCCTCCCAATATTTTGCTTCCTTGGCGGAAACACCATTGACCATAATTAACCTTGGTCGGTTGGTTGAGGATTTTCTTTTACTTAACCGTTTTATTATTTCCCCCACCGGTTCTATTTCTTCATCCGGTTCCGATTTTTCTTCCGGTTCCGATTCTTCTTCCGGTTCCGACTCTTCTTCCGGTTCCTCTTCGGGAACTTGTGAATCAGTCCACAAATCCTTCCAATTTACATTTGACTCTTCATTATTATTAGGTGAGTCAATGGGACTTGTTCTAGAGGTAGACATCTATCACATAATATCAAACACGTTAAGAGATTAATATATCACATAATATTCACATGTTAAAAATATATAGTTTCCAACAAAATTTGTTAAGCAATCATTTTTCAAGTAAACACGGTCGAAGTCCAGACTCACTAATGCATCCTAACAAACTCGATAAGATACACTAATGCAAAATTCTGGTTCTCTAAGACCAACGCTCTGATACCAACTGAAATGTCCCGTTCTTATTGATTAAAAACGTTCCATATTAAT
Organism: Rutidosis leptorrhynchoides; assembly: GCF_046630445.1. Classification (NCBI taxonomy): domain Eukaryota; kingdom Viridiplantae; phylum Streptophyta; class Magnoliopsida; order Asterales; family Asteraceae; genus Rutidosis; species Rutidosis leptorrhynchoides. Next base: position 69,329,850 of record NC_092337.1, read on the forward strand.
TGATTTCGTTGCGAGGTTTTGACCTCTATATGAGACGTTTTTCAAAGACTGCATTCATTTTTAAAACAAACCATAACCTTTATTTCATAAATAAAGGTTTAAAAAGCTTTATGTAGATTATCAAATAATGATAATCTAAAATATCCTGTTTACACACGACCATTACATAATGGTTTACAATACAAATATGTTACATCGAAATCAGTTTCTTGAATGCAGTTTTTACACAATATCATACAAACATGGACTCCAAATCTTGTCCTTATTTTAGTATGCAACAGCGGAAGCTCTTAATATTCACCTGAGAATAAACATGCTTTAAACGTCAACAAAAATGTTGGTGAGTTATAGGTTTAACCTATATATATCAAATCGTAACAATAGACCACAAGATTTCATATTTCAATACACATCCCATACATAGAGATAAAAATCATTCATATGGTGAACACCTGGTAACCGACAATAACAAGATGCATATATAAGAATATCCCCATCATTCCGGGACACCCTTCGGATATGATATAAATTTCGAAGTACTAAAGCATCCGGTACTTTGGATGGGGTTTGTTAGGCCCAATAGATCTATCTTTAGGATTCGCGTCAATTAGGGTGTCTGTTCCCTAATTCTTAGATTACCAGACTTAATAAAAAGGGGCATATTCGATTTCGATAATTCAACCATAGAATGTAGTTTCACGTACTTGTGTCTATTTTGTAAATCATTTATAAAACCTGCATGTATTCTCATCCCAAAAATATTAGATTTTAAAAGTGGGACTATAACTCACTTTCACAGATTTTTACTTCGTCGGGAAGTAAGACTTGGCCACTGTTGATTCACGAACCTATAACAATATATACATATATATTAAAGTATGTTCAAAATATATTTACAACACTTTTAATATATTTTGATGTTTTAAGTTTATTAAGTCAGCTGTCCTCGTTAGTAACCTATAACTAGTTGTCCACAGTTAGATGTACAGAAATAAATCGATAAATATTATCTTGAATCAATCCACGACCCAGTGTATACGTATCTCAGTATTGATCACAACTCAAACTATATATATTTTGGAATCAACCTCAACCCTGTATAGCTAACTCCAACATTCACATATAGAGTGTCTATGGTTGTTCCGAAATATATATAGATGTGTCGACATGATAGGTCGAAACATTGTATACGTGTCTATGGTATCTCAAGATTACATAATATACAATACAAGTTGATTAAGTTATGGTTGGAATAGATTTGTTACCAATTTTCACGTAGCTAAAATGAGAAAAATTATCCAATCTTGTTTTACCCATAACTTCTTCATTTTAAATCCGTTTTGAGTGAATCAAATTGCTATGGTTTCATATTGAACTCTATTTTATGAATCTAAACAGAAAAAGTATAGGTTTATAGTCGGAAAAATAAGTTACAAGTCGTTTTTGTAAAGGTAGTCATTTCAGTCGAAAGAACGACGTCTAGATGACCATTTTAGAAAAACATACTTCCACTTTGAGTTTAACCATAATTTTTGGATATAGTTTCATGTTCATAATAAAAATCATTTTCTCAGAATAACAACTTTTAAATCAAAGTTTATCATAGTTTTTAATTAACTAACCCAAAACAGCCCGCGGTGTTACGCCTAGGGTGTTACATTCACCCCCCTTAGGGACTCATCGCCCACGAACATGAGTGATCATGGGATTATAAGGTAATACTCACGCTTAAATGACACAACGCGTTTTGGAATCACAGGCAGAGCAGGTGTGCGAGTACGCTGCAGTTAAGCGTGCTCGGGCGAGAACACTACCAGGATGGGTGACCTCCTGGGAAAGTGCTTCTCGTGTGTGGTCGCCAAGAAAAAGCCGTGCGCCTGCGGGCAAAGCGGACAATATTGTGGTCATGTTAAGCTGGGGTGTTACAGAATGGTATCAGAGCATAGTTTAGTAATGATACCAACTGAAATGTCCCGTTCTTATTGATTAAAAACGTTCCATATTAATTGATTTCGTTGCGAGGTTTTGACCTCTATATGAGACGTTTTTCAAAGACTGCATTCATTTTTAAAACAAACCATAACCTTTATTTCATCAATAAAGGTTTAAAAAGCTTTACGTAGATTATCAAATAATGATAATCTAAAATATCCTGTTTACACACGACCATTACATAATGGTTAAAATACAAATATGTTACAACAAAATAAGTTTCTTGAATGCAGTTTTTACACAATATCATACAAGCATGGACTCCAAATCTTGTCCTTATTTAAGTATGCGACAGCAGAAGCTCTTAATAATCACCTGAGAATAAACATGCTTAAAACGTCAACAAAAATGTTGGTGAGTTATAGGTTTAACCTATATATATCAAATCGTAACAATAGACCACAAGATTTCATATTTCAATACACATCCCATACATAGAGATAAAAATCATTCATATGGTGAACACCTGGTAACCGACAATAACAAGATGCATATATAAGAATATCCCCATCATTCCGGGACACCCTTCGGATATGATATAAATTTCGAAGTACTAAAGCATCCGGTACTTTGGATGGGGTTTGTTAGGCCCAATAGATCTATCTTTAGGATTCGCGTCAATTAGGGTGTCTGTTCCCTAATTCTTAGATTACCAGACTTAATAAAAAGGGGCATATTCGATTTCGATAATTCAACCATAGAATGTAGTTTCACGTACTTGTGTCTATTTTGTAAATCATTTATAAAACCTGCATGTATTCTCATCCCAAAAATATTAGATTTTAAAAGTGGGACTATAACTCACTTTCACAGATTTTTACTTCGTCGGGAAGTAAGACTTGGCCACTGGTTGATTCACGAACCTATAACAATATATACATATATATCAAAGTATGTTCAAAATATATTTACAACACTTTTAATATATTTTGATGTTTTAAGTTTATTAAGTCAGCTGTCCTCGTTAGTAACCTACAACTAGTTGTCCACAGTTAGATGTACAGAAATAAATCGATAAATATTATCTTGAATCAATCCACGACCCAGTGTATACGTATCTCAGTATTGATCACAACTCAAACTATATATATTTTGGAATCAACCTCAACCCTGTATAGCTAACTCCAACATTCACATATAGAGTGTCTATGGTTGTTCCGAAATATATATAGATGTGTCGACATGATAGGTCGAAACATTGTATACGTGTCTATGGTATCTCAAGATTACATAATATATAATACAAGTTGATTAAGTTATGGTTGGAATAGATTTGTTACCAATTTTCACGTAGCTAAAATGAGAAAAATTTTCCAATCTTGTTTTACCCATAACTTCTTCATTTTAAATCCGTTTTGAGTGAATCAAATTGCTATGGTTTCATATTGAACTCTATTTTATGAATCTAAACAAAAAAAGTATAGGTTTCTAGTCGGAAAAATAAGTTACAAGTCGTTTTTGTAAAGGTAGTCATTTCAGTCGAAAGAACGACGTCTAGATGACCATTTTAGAAAACATACTTCCACTTTGAGTTTAACCATAATTTTTGGATATAGTTTCATGTTCATAATAAATATCATTTTCTCAGAATAACAACTTTTAAATCAAAGTTTATCATAGTTTTTAATTAACTAACCCAAAACAGCCCGCTGTGTTACTACGACGGCGTAAATCCGGTTTTACGGTGTTTTTCGTGTTTCCAGGTTTTAAATCATTAAGTTAGCATATCATATAGATATAGAACATGTGTTTAGTTGATTTTAAAAGTCAAGTTAGAAGGATTAACTTTTGTTTGCGAACAAGTTTAGAATTAACTAAACTATGTTCTAGTGATTACAAGTTTAAACCTTCGAATAAGATAGCTTTATATGTATGAATCGAATGATGTTATGAACATCATTACTACCTTAAGTTCCTTGGATGAACCTACTGGAAAAGAGAAAAAATGGATCTAGCTTCAATGGATCCTTGGATGGCTCAAAGTTCTTGAAGCAAAATCATGACACGAAAACAAGTTCAAGTAAGATCATCACTTGAAATAAGATTGTTATAGTTATAGAAATTGAACCAAAGTTTGAATATGATTATTACCTTGTATTAGAATGATAACCTACTGTAAGAAACAAAGATTTCTTGAGGTTGGATGATCACCTTACAAGATTGGAAGTGAGCTAGCAAACTTGAAAGTATTCTTGATTTTATGAAACTAGAACTTTTGGAATTTATGAAGAACACTTAGAACTTGAAGATAGAACTTGAGAGAGTTCAATTAGATGAAGAAAATTGAAGAATGAAAGTGTTTGTAGGTGTTTTTGGTCGTTGGTGTATGGATTAGATATAAAGGATATGTAATTTTGTTTTCATGTAAATAAGTCATGAATGATTACTCATATTTTTGTAATCTTATGAGATATTTCATGCTAGTTGCCAAATGATGGTTCCCACATGTGTTAGGTGACTCACATGGGCTGCTAAGAGCTGATCATTGGAGTGTATATACCAATAGTACATACATCTAAAAGCTGTGTATTGTACGAGTACGAATACGGGTGCATACGAGTAGAATTGTTGATGAAACTGAACGAGAATGTAATTGTAAGCATTTTTGTTAAGTAGAAGTATTTTGATAAGTGTATTGAAGTCTTTCAAAAGTGTATAAATACATATTAAAACACTACATGTATATACATTTTAACTGAGTCGTTAAGTCATCGTTAGTCGTTACATGTAAGTGTTGTTTTGAAACCTTTAGGTTAACGATCTTGTTAAATGTTGTTAACCCAATGTTTATAATATCAAAAGAGATTTTAAATTATTATATTATCATGATATTATGATGTACGAATATCTCTTAATATGATATATATACATTAAATGTCGTTACAACGATAAACGTTACATATATGTCTCGTTTCAAAATCATTAAGTTAGTAGTCTTGTTTTTACATATGTAGTTCATTGTTAATATAATTAATGATATGTTTACTTATCATAATATCATGTTAACTATATATATAACCATATATATGTCATCATATAGTTTTTTTACAAGTTTTAACGTTCGTGAATCACCGGTCAACTTGGGTGGTCAATTGTCTATATGAAACCTATTTCAATTAATCAAGTCTTAACAAGTTTGATTGCTTAACATGTTGGAAACATTTAATCATGTAAATATCAATCTCAATTAATATATATAAACATGGAAAAGTTCGGGTCACTACACCTTCAGCACGTCGAGACGAAGTCAGGCCCCCTACTACAGCTTTTCGGTCAGATTTATCATCATCATTATCTCCCTCAGCTCAGGTACCTCATGATCCAGGCCCTGTTATTTGCGATAGAATCTGTTTTAATTGGGTTTGGGTGCGTGAACCAGCGGGAAGAACTGCAAGTGAATTACAAGAAGTGGAAAATTTAATTCTATCTATCTCTATAGTGTTTGGCTCTCAAGAATCATGGAAATGGTCACTTGCAAACAATGGAATGTTCACGGTTAAAAAGTTGTCTTCTTTACTCGACAAGAACATCCTTGGAAATGGTAACACACCCATTACGTTAAGAAATAATCTTGTTCCTAAAAAGGTGGAAATCTTCGTGTGGAGATCAATGAGGGGTCGGTTGCCGGTTAGGTTGGAACTCGATAAACGAGGCATCGATCTTCATAGTGTTCGGTGTCCCGTTTGCGATGACAATCTCGAATCGGTGGATCATACCCTTATTTCGTGTAGACAAGCTTCGGAAGTGTGGAATCGGGTATATAAGTGGTGGAATCTCGGTAACTTCCCTTTTTCATGTGTAGTCGATTCTTTACAAGGCTCTTCATCACATGCCATGTCCATTCTCGGTAAAAAAAATTGGCAAACCGTGGAATGGGTATGTGAATATTATATTTGGAAGAATCGAAATATGCATGTATTTCATAAGAGTCCAATGATTGTCCCGGTGCTAGTAAATGAAATAGTACAAGTGAAGTCTTTTGAATGGGTTTCGTGTAGACTTAAAGAAAAGAAGATCGAGTGGCTTAGTTGGTTATCTAACCCTTCGTCACTTTTAGATTTGTAGTCATTCGTCACTTTTAGATTTGTAGTTATCGTGTATGGTGCAACCTTTGCACCCATGTATTTGTAATTTGTTGTTACGCCTCGGCCTAGTTATTGTATGGTCGAGGTTTCTTTTGTATCCTTCCGTTTGTGTTATCTAATATAATTACCTTGTCTTTAAAAAAAAAAAAAAAAAAAAAAAAAAAAAAAAAAACTGATGATAAGAAGATAAAAGCAGATTATTAGAGGATAAAAATGAAGAAAACTTCATAGTATTAATTACACTCCAATTTCGAAGAGATGGCGATCGTTTGTTGCCTAGCATAGAACCATAGACAAAGACAATTATACTCCATTTTTTTTATTTATATAAAATTATTACTATTATTTCTTTAATAATAACTAATAATACTCCTAGAGATTAGTTACCTGGAATTCTAGAGATTAGTTACCAAACAATTATACGGGTCATTATATTTTCTTGGGTGACTGGAATTCTTTGAGATGTAGACAAGATCGTTGTGGTTCGGAATTTTGTTCTCGTGATACTCATGCTTTTAATAATTTTATCGAGAGTAATGTGTTATATGAGATTCCCCTCGGTGGTGTTCGTTTTACGTATCGAAATAAAGTTAGCAATAAAATGAGTAAGTTGGATAGATTTTTTATTTCTCCTAATTTACTAAACGTTGTTGATGATTTCAAGGGTACTGTGCTAGCTCGAGGATACTCAGATCATGCTCCAATGTTTTTATTTCAAGACAAGGTTGATTTCGGGCCAACTTATTTTAAAATATTTGATTCTTGGTTCCCTAGAGATGACTTCGATGCTACGGTCAGGAATGCTTGGGACACGGTTAAATCGAATCAGAATTTGGATATTATTGCTAAATTTCGTCTTTTGAAATCACATTTAAAGGGTTGGATCCATTCGTCCAGATCAGTAGAGGCGTGCCGATTGAAACAGATTTCTCAACAAATAAACGACATCGATGTTCTCATTGATGCGGGGTCAGCTAATCCGGAGCAGATTGACTTGAGAAACAATTTATTCAATGAAAATGAAGAGTTGTCCAAATTCGAGTATTGTGATTTGTTACAAAAATCTAGAGTCAGATGGGACGTTGAGGGGGATGAAAACTCTAAGTTTTTTCATTGTAGCTTAAAACATAAGCGTAGTGTTCAACAGATTCAAGGTCTGATGGTTGATGGAGTTTGGGAAGTCGATCCTTGCACTATCAAAAATAAGTTTTTCGAATTCTATAGAAGAAAGTTTGATGTTCATAATTCAGGTGCTACTTTTGGGTCCACTGATCCTAATTATAAACTTACTGTTGACGAGGCCAATTTGTTGGAGGCTGATATTGATGATACGGAAATTAAGCGAGCTGTTTGGGATTGTGGTAGTTCGAAAGCGCCAGGTCCTGACGGTATTACTTTTCGTTTCATTAAACATTTTTGGGATATTTTTCATTTGGATATTTGCAGGGATATTCGGTTGTTTTTCTCGAAGCTGTATATGCCTCAGGGTGCGAAATCAACGTTTTTCTCTTTAATTCCAAAGGTGCAGAATCCGGTTCTTATTACTGATTTTCGTCCTATTTCGTTGGTGGGTTTCTTTTATAAAATTGTTACGAAAATTATGACGAATCGGCTGTTATCTGTTATTGATAAACTTATTAGTCCGGTCCAATCGGCTTTTATTGCTGGTCGTCAGATTCTTGACGGTCCGATGATGTTGTCTGAGATCATAGCGTGGTATAAGAAAGTGAATAAAAAGATGTTATTATTCAAGGTGGATTTTGAAAAGGCATATGACTCGGTCAATTGGGACTATCTTATGTTTATGTTATCCTCTTTAGGATTTGGCGAAAAATGGTGCAGCTGGGTGTTGGGGTGCCTCAAGTCTTCTAAAACGTCCGTCCTTGTTAATGGAAGTCTCACCCGAGAGTTTGATATCAAAAGGGGGTTGCGTCAAGGTGACCCTTTAAGTCCGTTTTTGTTCATAATTGTTATGGAAGGTCTTCATTTAGCGTTCAAGCGTGTTATGGAGTGTAATCTTATTCGTGGCATTAAAGTTGGGTTGGATAGTGTGACGATCGCTCCAAATCCATATGGATAATACGTCATTCATTGATTTCATTACGAGGTATTTGACCTCTATATGATACGTTTTGTAAACATTGCATTCTTTTGAAAAGGCACACCATAAATGAATATTTAAATCAAAGGTTTTCGACATCTGATGATTTCTACATATAGACAATCACCGTAAATAATAGTTTACAATAGTACTTCCGTTGACAATGCAGTCAAAATAAGATACATGGTGATGATTTGGTGAATGCAACGTTTCCTTGAAAAATATGCCATATAAGACTCCATGCACATAGCTTGTCTATCATATAAGCAAACAGCGGAAGACTTCTAGGGAACCTGAGAATAAACATGCTAACAAGTGTCAACACAAAGGTTGGTGAGTTCATAGTTTGTATGTTTCGCATAATCTGTATATAAAGATGGATCACAAGATTTCAGTTGTTTCATCCAGAAACGTTTATCAATAGATTCTACATAACAGAGCACCCTGGTAACTAAACTTTAACGTTATAATGATAAATACCCCATTCGTTTTAATACACGCAACCAACGTGTCCTAAACTCAAATAACACACGTCCGTTAAAAGGCTAGCGCTCTAGCTCGGACGGGGATGTCAAGCCCTATGGATCCATATACTGTTATTCGCGCCCACCAGTCCACATCCTATGTACTGGCAGTTACTAGTTACCAAAGCTAAGGGATTTTCGGTTTAAACTCAGTGTAGAATTAAGTTTGTACTTGTATCCATTGCGTTTAAAATAAAGTGCATGTATTCTCAGCCCAAAAATATAGATTGCAAAAGCATTTAAAAAGGGAGCAAATGAAACTCACCTTAGCAGCACATAAAGTTGTTCATCGTAATGTGACCGAAACTCGGTATATCAAATAATCGTAGATCTCAACCTAGAGAACATATGTTGGTCAATAAATGTCTATCAAGCTAGGTCAGGTCATAGTGTATCACAATCCTAATGCTCGAAATTGACATACAAAAGTTATTCAAAGTTGTTTCAAAAAGTCAATTTTGACAATAGTTCAACAAACGAGACGTACCTTATATAAAGATTCATTTACTCGGTTGGTAATATTTAAAAATCCATTTTATCAATCTCGTAAACAAGTTGTTTAAGTATTAATTGCAGATTCAAAAAGCAATTCCAATTAATGTCAATTATAATTCAGTTGACCATATCTTTTGATTCGTTCCTCGAAACTATTCGATATCTAAATGAAAAGTTATTGATTTTTCGCCAGCTTTCCGAAAACATGTATATCATATACCTTTTACCCGTAATATATGTATTTAATTCGTGATTTATTATAAACTGTTTAATGACGAAATTTAGCATACAAGCATGTATAAATATATACACTCGAGCACTAGTATGTATACACTATTAATTTATAAAATATAAAATATAAATGCTTACGTATTAATATTGAGATTCAATATTGTAGAAAAGTACGTAGACGTAACGGAGATGATAAACACTAAGTTTGATTCACAATTATACCCCCGACCATTACCCATAACCTCCTTGGCAATAACCCATAATTTCCTTAGCTCTATCCCGCTTGAAAACCATTTTGAAAGTGACACGCTCATAACCTCGTCGTAGTATTTTATTAATAATATTAATAATAATTAGATTAATAATAATATTAATCTTAATAATAATAATTATAATAATAATAATAATAATAATAATAATAATAATAATAATAATAATAATAATAATAATAATAATAATAATAATAAATGAAATAAATACGAAGTAATATATGATTAACAGAAAGAGTGTGAAAACTGAGCAATTTATAGAACCTTTTCTGAAAAAGTACCCCATGCGATCGCATGGGATTTGTGCTTCAAGGCCATGCGATCGCATGGCCCTCTGATCCAGCTCACAAACTTTTGTTTTCTTGTTTGTCGACATATTATTTAAATATATATATAATATATTTAATTTATATAATTAATTATATATTATATTAAATTCATGTGCATAGTTGACCTGTAATTTTCGTTCCGATGACTCGTACGTTGTTACTCGACTTATGTCCCGATTTCGGTTTCTCGAACGCATTTTCGTACACTTAGAAAACTTGCATTTTACGTTTCGTGACACGTACCTTTGTCAAAATATAGCCTTAAATTATCCATAAACTATATCACTCAAAGTATATCTTAATCTTTCGAGTGTTTTGATTATTTACTTCTATAAATCATTGTCTCGTTATTTATTAATATAATAGTATTTATCAAACGTTTCATAACCAAGTTAATATCTATTCTCAATATTTTTAAACACGTTTTAAAATATACGTCGCAAGTTATTCATACAATTAATATTCCAACTTATCATATATATTCAAATAAATATTTAAACCAATAATTTTAATGTACGGTATCAAACAATTAATACATTGTTATGTTTTCAAGTTATAGTATATATATATATATATATATATATATATATATATATATATATATATATATATATATATATATATATATATATAATTGTTCGCGAATTGTCAAGAACAACCAAAAGGTATTTGAATATATGAAAGTAGTTCAAAAATTTTGAGATTCAGTTTTACAGACTTTGCTTATCGTGTCGGAAATGTTAATCATACAAAGATTAAATTTAAATTTGGTCAAAAATTTCCGGGTCATCACAGTACCTACCCGTTAAAGAAATTTCGTCCCGAAATTTGAGTGAGGTCGTCATGACTAGCAATAAAAATGTTTTCATGCCGTATATGTGTAGATAAATAGAGTTTTATCACCGTTAAATAATATGGATAAAACAATCTGATTTTTCGAAGCGTATGAGAGAAGTTATCGTAAAAGAGTGAAATGAAGAATAGAGATTCGTCTTAACTCTTGACGTATTAACGATTGATTTCCATAATTTAAGGAATAGAAAATCTTCATAATCTAAATAAGATTTGATTCTTCGGAATTTAAGGAAATTAAGATTTCTTTTGATTAAATGCGTAATTTGCTTCGATTGCTATGTTTGATATTTCGCTATAAATTGACCTCTTCCGTTTCATTATTTTCATCACTCTTACATCTTCTTCCTCATTTCCTATTTTCAAAAGATTGTAAAAAAATGCTTCATCCAGTTCTGATTCTTGATATACTCCTAACTTTCATATCTGTCATTCTTCTTTTTCATCTACCACCGGAGGAATTTATTTTCTTCTACCATTACCTTGGGGTTATAGTATTTTTCATTCTCCCGTGTCTTTATATTGCTATACGCATTGATATACACGGTTTGTAATTTCTGGGTAGTTGTTGGGTTTTATATCTTCCCTTATATTTCGATGTCTCTGCTTCTGTCTTTCCATAATTATTGACATCCACAGTTAATACTCTCTCCAATTTACTTATATATACTCCCATTAATATTTTGAAGCTTCATGCTTTTGTTTTATCTTCCCGACTTTAAATCAAGCGAATAATGGTCCAGAATTCGTAGGTATGAATTTCGGAATGAACATAATTAATCTTTTAAAAAAAAACGGTAATAGCACAATTTGACTTGTCAAATTACCAGAATACCTCGAAAAAGACCGAATCATTAAGAAAATATTTTCTTGATAGTTTAGAGGTTAAATAGAACGAAAGAGTTATGTAACATGATTTATAATGAGGGTATGATCTGTGAACCTTTATCACGTTCCATTAGAAACTCAGCATGACTTACTGTAATATAATCACGTTGATCAAGTGTCATTATATTATACTAACTCATGCTTCAGTTCCCAACACCGCTTCAAAAATATTCATATTTTAAACTCAAAGGTTTCAGAATTTAGAAACTAAAATAGTTTCTTTTATGATGTTACACAGATATCGTAAGGAGAAAATTGATTTTCGATAAGAATGATTATGGAATTATCTCCAGAAATATGGAGGATATTTATAATGAAAGATACGATGATATCTTAGAATTTCTAATATCAGAGGATGATGAAGAATATTGTCTGCAAGGGTTTAGATTCGGAAGCATGGTATTCGTTAATGGCTTCAGCAGATACTGAATAATTTGGATTCTTTGAAGGCAGGTTTAGTCTTTGTGATTTATCCACAGCCTCCTTCATACTTTGCTCAATCCGTTTTCCAGTTCCAAACCTTCTCTTTTTCTGAGCTTTGCCAACACACTATTCTTTATCATCAAACTTTTGGCTGTTAAGGTCGTTTACAGTTTTTGCTGCTTCATCAGCATTCAAAGTTATCATAACCGAATCGTTGATTATCAATCAGAGGTGTTTTCAAAAGTTTGAAGGGTTTGCATGAAGATTGTAATTGTCAAGATACATATGATGTTCTAGAATTTTGAACGATACATTTTTTTTAATTTCTGGGTTTATGAATAGAAGTGATGTTCTAGCACAGTTTTGAAGTCAATGTATAGCATTTGAAAGATGTAAGAATCTAAGAGTGATGTTTTCTGTTAAATCTTAGCTTGGATTCTGATTTTTCAAAATCAGAATATGTAATTGAATTTGTATGGAAATGATTATATATCGCTGTGAGCATAGTTAATAATTTTTGAATCAAAGTTGAAGAATGTACAGTATAACATATTAATTGTGAACTTATATATTTCCCGAGTATTACTTACCCGTTAAAGATTTCACAATTAATACTTTGTACAAAAGAATTTTTTTTTACCGTCTTTATGAAAATATATGTATGTATATTTTCTTCAGATGTAATACAGATTTGATGAGTTAATATCATATTAAGCTCATTTGGTTTTTGAATTGAATGAATAATCTCTAAAACATTAAAGATTACATAATCTTCGCGGAGTATTTCACTAATGAAATCAATACTTCATTATTTATTCTTATTCCTCGGTGAAGGATGTTGATGCTCGTGGAATTCTTCTGAACTTCATAAGATATAAATGATGTTTTCTAGAAAGTTTCGAGTACATCGAAGATAAAAGTGTAAAATCAAACATGTAATTGATTAATACACTAAGTTCATTATGAAATGGAATTCATTGAGTTGAAACAGATATTTGTAGTTAACGATGGTTAAGTTGTTAATGAAGGATGTACATCATAGCATATTAGTAATATGAATTAACCGAGTAGTATCTACCCCTTAAAATTCACACGTAATAGCTTAGTACGAAAAGATTCATGATGGTTTTAAAATTTATATATATAAGATATACATATAAATTCTTTAGATGAATTGAGTTATTACTTCATAACTCATTGATACAATATACTCGTTGTTGACTCTTAATGATGTCCACAGTGCTATCTTGAACCGACGGAGCTTGTGATGTTAGAGGTGCTGCTGATTCTGACGATGTTGACAGCACTGACTGTGCTGGTGAGGCTAAGGGTATTGTTGATGCTGTTGGTAAAACAAGTCTAGCTTGTATCTTACACCATTCGGATAAGGGTTTCTACTCTATCTGATTTAGGGTTAAGGCTAGAATAGATAATCTCTAAACTTTAGAAATTACATAATCGCCGTAGAATGTTTCTCCGATGAAGTTATGAATCCATACTTCATCGTTTGTCGTTGCTGGTACTTCTTGGTATCTATGGTGCGTATGATGTTGATATCCGAGGTACAAATTGTGATGTTGAGGCGTGTGATGCGGATGTGGTTGTTGGTGGTGGTAATGATCGTGTTGGTATAGATGATGGTGGTACCGGTTATGCTGCGGGTGCTGCTGCTGGTGTTCGTAACCCTTGTACCATATTCTCCAAAGTCACTAACCGAGCACGAAGCTCGTTGACTTCTTCTATTATATCGGGATGATCGGTGGTTCGGACGATCGGATAAATAAGATTTATAATATGGGATAGTATATAATCATGATGAGATACTCTGGAAATGAGAGAGAAAATAGTATTACGAATAGGTTCGCCAGTAAGTGCTTCAGGTTCTTCGCCAAGAGGTGAATGTGGTGGATGGAAGGGATCACCTTCTTCTTGTCTCCAATGATTAAGTAGGCTACGAACCCATCCCCAATTCATCCAGAATAGGTGATGGCTGATTGGTTGATCCATTCCGGTTACACTTTCTTCAGAGTTCAGGTGAATATCCATATCGGAATAGCTGTCGGAATTTAAGGAATTTGAACTAGATATGAGATCCATCTTGTATAATTAGAGAGATGATTTTTGATATAAAATAGATTATAGAATTTGATTGGTACTCTTCAATACATAATTTACATATGTATATATAATACCAAAATCCCGTAAATTACGGAGAAATTTTTGGAAGATGGCAGTCAAAGTTTACTGTAATAGATATGCCAAGATATGAATTTTGTCTATACACTATCTATGCAATCAATGCAATAAGACGCGTTTAGACTTAAGATGATAGACAGGTAATTTCTGACAAGGAATGATAAGCAAAACTTTTGACATGCAGACACAGTCGAAGTCCAGACTTACTAATGCATCCTAACAACTATCAGTTAGACACACTTATGCAAGACCTGGTTCACTAGGACCAACGCTCTGATACCAACTGTGATGATCGCTCCAAATCCATATGGATAATACGTCATTCATTGATTTCATTACGAGGTATTTGACCTCTATATGATACGTTTTGTAAACATTGCATTCTTTTGAAAAGGCACACCATAAATGAATATTTAAATCAAAGGTTTTCGACATCTGATGATTTCTACATATAGACAATCACCGTAAATAATAGTTTACAATAGTACTTCCGTTGACAATGCAGTCAAAATAAGATACATGGTGATGATTTGGTGAATGCAACGTTTCCTTGAAAAATATGCCATATAAGACTCCATGCACATAGCTTGTCTATCATATAAGCAAACAGCGGAAGACTTCTAGGGAACCTGAGAATAAACATGCTAACAAGTGTCAACACAAAGGTTGGTGAGTTCATAGTTTGTATGTTTCGCATAATCTGTATATAAAGATGGATCACAAGATTTCAGTTGTTTCATCCAGAAACGTTTATCAATAGATTCTACATAACAGAGCACCCTGGTAACTAAACCTTAACGTTATAATGATAAATACCCCATTCGTTTTAATACACGCAACCAACGTGTCCTAAACTCAAATAACACACGTCCGTTAAAAGGCTAGCGCTCTAGCTCGGACGGGGATGTCAAGCCCTATGGATCCATATACTGTTATTCGCGCCCACCAGTCCACATCCTATGTACTGGCAGTTACTAGTTACCAAAGCTAAGGGATTTTCGGTTTAAACTCAGTGTAGAATTAAGTTTGTACTTGTATCCATTGCATTTAAAATAAAGTGCATGTATTCTCAGCCCAAAAATATAGATTGCAAAAGCATTTAAAAAGGGAGCAAATGAAACTCACCTTAGCAGCACATAAAGTTGTTCATCGTAATGTGACCGAAACTCGGTATATCAAATAATCGTAGATCTCAACCTAGAGAACATATGTTGGTCAATAAATGTCTATCAAGCTAGGTCAGGTCATAGTGTATCACAATCCTAATGCTCGAAATTGACATACAAAAGTTATTCAAAGTTGTTTCAAAAAGTCAATTTTGACAATAGTTCAACAAACGAGACGTACCTTATATAAGGATTCATTTACTCGGTTGGTAATATTTAAAAATCCATTTTATCAATCTCGTAAACAAGTTGTTTAAGTATTAATTGCAGATTCAAAAAGCAATTCCAATTAATGTAAATTATAATTCAGTTGACCATATCTTTTGATTCGTTCATCGAAACTATTCGATATCTAAATGAAAAGTTATTGATTTTTCGCCAGCTTTTCGAAAACATATATATCATATACCTTTTACCCGTAATATATGTATTTAATTCGTGATTTATTATAAACTGTTTAACGACGAAATTTAGCATACAAGCATGTATAAATATATACACTCGAGCACTAGTATGTATACACTATTAATTTATAAAATATAAAATATAAATGCTTACGTATTAATATTGAGATTCAATATTGTAGAAAAGTACGTAGACGTAACGGAGATGATAAACACTAAGTTTGATTCACAATTATACCCCCGACCATTACCCATAACCTCCTTGGCAATAACCCATAATTTCCTTAGCTCTATCCCGCTTGAAAACCATTTTGAAAGTGACACGCTCATAACCTCGTCGTAGTATTTTATTAATAATATTAATAATAATTAGATTAATAATAATATTAATCTTAATAATAATAATAATAATAATAATAATAATAATAATAATAATAATAATAATAATAATAAATGAAATAAATACGAAGTAATATATGATTAACAGAAAGAGTGTGAAAACTGAGCAATTTATAGAACCTTTTCTGAAAAAGTACCCCATGCGATCGCATGGGATTTGTGCTTCAAGGCCATGCGATCGCATGGCCCTCTGATCCAGCTCACAAACTTTTGTTTTCTTGTTTGTCGACATATTATTTAAATATATATATAATATATTTAATTTATATAATTAATTATATATTATATTAAATTCATGTGCATAGTTGACCTGTAATTTTCGTTCCGATGACTCGTACGTTGTTACTCGACTTATGTTCCGATTTCGGTTTCTCGAACGCATTTTCGTACACTTAGAAAACTTGCATTTTACGTTTCGTGACACGTACCTTTGTCAAAATATAGCCTTAAATTATCCATAAACTATATCACTCAAAGTATATCTTAATCTTTCGAGTGTTTTGATTATTTACTTCTATAAATCATTGTCTCGTTATTTATTAATATAATAGTATTTATCAAACGTTTCATAACCAAGTTAATATCTATTCTCAATATTTTTAAACACGTTTTAAAATATACGTCGCAAGTTATTCATACAATTAATATTCCAACTTATCATATATATTCAAATAAATATTTAAACCAATAATTTTAATGTACGGTATCAAACAATTAATACATTGTTATGTTTTCAAGTTATAGTATATATATATATATATATATATATATATATATATATATATATATATATATATATATATATATATATATATATAATTGTTCGCGAATTGTCAAGAACAACCAAAAGGTATTTGAATATATGAAAGTAGTTCAAAAATTTTGAGATTCAGTTTTACAGACTTTGCTTATCGTGTCGGAAATATTAATCATACAAAGATTAAATTTAAATTTGGTCAAAAATTTCCGGGTCATCACAGATAGTATTCGTCTTTCTCACTTTATTTATGCGGATGATGTTATTATCTTTTCGGATTGGAATTTTCGGGAGTTGAATAGAATTCTTGAGATTCTTGAGATTTTCTATTTGGTTTCAGGGTTACGAATTAATGTTTCTAAATCTCTCATCTTCGGTATTGGCGTGGAGAGTAATGATCTTAATGCTTTTGCCACGACCTCGGGTGCTAGAGTTGGTACTTTCCCGACTGATTATCTTGGTATTCCTATTGGAGCTAATATGAAATTGATTAGAAACTGGGATTCGTTAATTGATAAGTTTCATGTTAAACTTTCAACTTGGAAGGCGAGTTTAATTTCGTTTGGTGGGAGATTGACGTTGATCAAATCTGTTATGGGGAGTCTTGGGATTTATTTTTTATCGTTCTTCAAATGTCCCGAAAAAGTTTTGAAAACGCTAGAAGCAATTCGTGCTAGATTTTTTTGGGGTGGTAACGTTTTGGTTAAAAAGATGGCTTGGATTAAATGGGACCGCATTTTAGCTCCTTTTGATCGTGGGGGTTTAAATGTTGGGAGTCTTAAGGCTTTTAACACTGCTTTACTTTTCAAGTGGCGTTGGAGGTACTATACTAAACCGAATGATTTATGGGTTAATGTTATAAAATCGATTCATGACACTTGTTTTTTTAGCTCATCTGTTTCGACTGCTTCGGTTTGGAATTCTATCATCCAAACTTGTAATACTTCGGCAGATAAGGGTCTAATTCCTACTGATTGTTTTCGCATGAAAGTAGGGTCAGGTTCCAATATTCGTTTTTGGCTAGACACTTGGTGCGGTGATACGCCTCTTTCTGTTAGATTTAATCGTCTGTTTCATTTAGAGATTCATAAAGAGAGTGTTATTGCTGATAAAAGGCGAAATGGTTTCTGGCAGTGGTCTTGGTCTAGGGATCCTGTTGGTGGCCGAAATGAGTTGTTGTTCAGGGATCTTTTATCTATGATTGACTCTGTTGTTATGAATGATAATGAAGATCGTTGGGAGTTTACTTTAGCTTCTGATGGCGTGTTTTCGGTCAAGATTGCCCGTGTTCATTTGGACCAGGCTCTGCTTCCTTCATCAACGGTTTCCACTACTTGGTATAGTTTTCTTCCTCGAAAGGTTAATATTTTTCTATACAGGCTACGGTTAGGTTCGTTACCTGTTCGTTGGAATCTTTCTGCGAAAGGGGTAGAGATTAATACTATAGTTTGCCCCGTTTGTAATAATGGGGTAGAAACGCAGGATCATGTTTTCTTTCATTGTTCTTTGGCTAGAGATGTTTGGCGTAAGCTGCGGGTTTGGCTTAATTGTGATATGCCGGTTTATTCTTCATGGGATACGTTTATTGATTGGTTCGAGGGGGTTCGATTATCGGCTACGAATATGAATCGAGTTATTGCTTCCGTGGTCACGTTACTTTGGGCTTTATGGAGATTTAGAAATGGTCTCGTATTCAATGAATCTTTTTGTTCTAGAAGTAGTATTTTTGATTGTATTCGTTTACTTGTTTTTCGTTGGATCAAAAATAGGGGTCATCTAGTTTCTAATTGGAACTTATGGCTCGCTATGCCCTTGTAATTTTTCCTTTAGCGCCTTGCTAGGGAACTTTTTTGTTTTTATTTATTGATTTTTTGGCCGTAAAAAAAAAGAGATTAGTTACCTGGACAGTAAATTATCAAATAAGTTTTCGCTAATACCGAATTTGTTAAGACGCTTCATTTCCTCACCTTTTACCGGTTTCGCATTATGAACCTGTAGGTTTTCGCAAATGCGTGGTTATCGGTTCTAGTTCAAATGGCCCCCGAAGGTTTCTACCAAACCAAAAATGGTTCGTAACCAGTGGCGGATCCAGAAAAAATTTTCACCGGGGGCAAAAAAAAATTTAAAACGTAAGGAATTTTTTTTTGACAAAATATAGAGGTTTTGAGGCAAAATATAGTTTTTTTTGAGCAAAATTTAGAGGCTTTTGAACAAAATACGAAGGTTTTAGGGCAAAATACGAAGGTTTTGGGGCAAAATATGAAGGTTTTGGGGCAAAAAAAAAAAAATTCCACCTGGGGCAAAATCGAAAAACCGAAAAAATTTACACTAAAATTTCGAAATCGTTGGGGGCGGCTGACCCCACTTGACCCCCCCTCCCTCCGCCCCTGTTCGTAACGCGAGACCAGTACAAAGTGAGAATATGAAGCGTTTTACCGAATTTTCTAAGAATATTTGTGGTTCTTCTTGTTTGTCGGTTTGAAGATGGTTCCAATTTTGCGTCGAATTTTTTGATTGTATACCATCTTTTGAGTCGTTTTTTCTCCGTTTGCTATGTTTTTATGGTTTTTGTCCTTCGATTAGTTTTTTTCATGTTCAAGGTAGTGAGCATGTGATCCGTGTTTCTTTTAGTTGAGTTCGGGGTTTGCTATGGTATTTGTAAGGTCTGGGGCTTCTTTCTTTTGATAAAGTTTTATGAATAATACTAATAAAGTTTATTGTGTTTTCGGTAAAAAAAAATTTACTTAAGATTTTTTGTTATTTCAAAGTCAAGTGACAAATTAAAAAAATACACTTTCTTCGCGCCGTGTTAGTCATATTATTTATATTTATATTAGTTTATTTATACATACAGTTTTATAACTTTTTACTGACAAAACTTTATAGTTGGAGTATATATATGAGGGTTATTAATGAGGAATTATACAATTAGGCCATCAATTCTTAGACCATGTTTATCGCGCCTGTGTTGAGGTGTGTGTTGGGCCAACACGCCACCTAGCACACCATAACAAGGCGTGTTGGCTCACGTGTTGGTGGTGTGCATCAAGTGAGCACGGACAATATTGCTCATGTGCTACATTTTTTCCCATTTTTAATGAGTTTTTTCCCCCTTTTCACCCAACTTCCAATCAGATTTTAACACATCACCCAACACGCCACTTAACACTCCACCCCATTACACAGCAGTCTAGCAGCACGCTCATCAAGCACCCCACCCTCACCCAGCAACACGCCAACACGCCCCTTCAGGGATAAAGATGGACTTATATTGAATCGGATATTAAGAAGTCCAAGAAGATTGAATCGGATAATGGTGATTCATTTGTTCCTCTTAATGATGAACTTGGTCCGCCGTGTTGTAACTCTTCAAACACTTATATAGGTTTTTGCGAGTCGATATTAGGTTCCCCTGACAGTTAGGCATGACAATGGATCGGATATGGATCAGGTGATCCCATATCCATATCCACATCCATTTAATTTTAAAAATTCATATCCATATCTATTTAAAAATATTTCATCCATTCATATCAATATTCGTTGGATGAAGCGGGTTATCGGGTATCAGTTGGGTGTTATTCTTTTCTAAAGATATTCTTATTATGAAATGAAATTATCATGTATTTTTAACAAAGATATGTGATATATGTAATATATCATCACATTTTATGTTTTCAATAACATTTGAATAATTGATACGACACATGACACATGTATAGTGATATGTAATTGTATATGCATATATTTGAGTAAATATGTGTATATTTATATTATATATGTATTTTGGGTGGTAAATGGCCATATTCGTGGATGATAAATTGGCATCCATACCCGATCCATTAACTTTTCACATCATTCATATCCATATTCATATTCATTTATCATCATGTAAGTAACTATAGGGGGGTGAATAGTTACTTGATACGTTTTTAACGCTTTTTCGATTGATCACTAAATTTGATTAACTATGATCAACCAATTCAACTCAAACTTGATGTGTGTGGTGTGTATGTTCAAAATGATAAGTAAAGTAATGTAGAGAACACGAACACAAGGATTTATAGTGGTTCGGGTGGATGTTAACTAATCCACCTTAGTCCACTCCCCGATTACACTAATCGGGATTTCTTGCTTCACTAAGCACTTTTCTCCAAACCCGGTGGAGATCCGATTTACAAGTCTTCACCTTCTTTGATAGACAACAAACCTAATCTTTCCATCCATTTAAAAGACCAACTCCAACCTAGATCAACTTGTCTTCACCTTGGACAAGTATTAATCTTCAAATAAGATTAATCAACTTCCTAAGTCCCTTTAAGGAAGTAGATTACTAAGCTAGTCTATGCTTCTACTAATTGAAGTTACAAGACTCATACACTTTGCAATAATGATCCTAAGACAATACTAGGACATACATTACACTAAGTAAACTCACAAGATAAATAATTTTGATTAGTAAGTTTACAACAACCAAATTCTAAATCTATAAGATCATAGAATCTTCTCTTGCTTGATCACATTTGAGTAGTAATTAAAGTCCTTGTGATCTCTGGAAATAAGCTTTTGAAATATGCAAGAAGGTCAGCTTCAAATGCTCTTCAATGCTTGCCTTTTATAGTAAGATTCAAAAACTAGCCGTTGTTACACGGTCACAGACACGGTCGACCGTGGTTCGATCGCGCGTGCTCTAGTCCAAAAGTATGTATCCGTTGTACAGCCGTTTGACTCAGATTTGAACATCACATTTTGGAATCTTTACTCCATCTAGCACCTGCAAAAGAAACTCAATATCCTATACAAGTACTATATGCGTTAAATGTATGGGATTTGGTCTTATTGAGTGAAAATGACATAACACTTCAAAAGTGGTAAACCCAACATTCTTGGAGAAGTGTCTTGATTGATATTTTGGGTAATCACAGTTTGGTCAAGACTTAGTTAGCCTCATTAATGCATTTGGTTCAATCCTAAAGACTAGTCAACATGTCATTAACTTTCTAGTTTCAATTAATCACAAGTCATATTCATTTTTTTTTTTTGGCAAAATAACATAATAATATTATAAATAAAAAGATAGATCCGTTGATCTCGGGCGTTACATATTTATTACATTGACAGATATACATCTGTTTAAGTGAACAACAAATGTTCACATGATCTTGAATGAAATAACCCTATTACAATGATACAACGAAAACGCGGAAAATCCAAAACAACCAATAATAGGAACTACTGCTTCCGTGAAGTAACCGCCACCTAGACCCCCGAATCCTAAAAAAAGTCCTCACCTGAACCGAAGTCTGCAACTGCGAACCTCAATCCACAAGTCCCACACCAAACTGCATCAACCCCCACAGAAAAATCTGCAACCAAATCGCTCATCAGGCAACCCAAGAACACCCGCCACGAGACCGCATCAACTAGAAACCCAGATCATAACCCAGATGGTCAGCACATCCAAGCAAACCCGAAAAGCAGTCAACCCAGAGATCCTAACCTGTCAAAACCCTACCTAACGGACGGCAGGGAAACAACCGAGAATACTACTCCAAATCTCCAATTTTTTGGCGCTTAACAACCCTAAAGTCGCTAAGGCAGCAACTACACCGAACCGTTCCGGACCGAATCCGGTGACGAGGAAGATGGAACGAGCGGGAACGGAACAAACTTCACTGCAAAGGAGACACGGACCAAGAGTCCATACACCAAATAAACTCGCAATGCCCACCAACAAAACCAAGCCCAAACATTCAATCAGCCTAAGCAAAGAACCAGCCAAAGACCAAAAAGAACCACAGGCCAAAAATCGGCCATGTCATCGGAGCTCCAGCGAGTCCACCAACGACACAAACTCAAGGTGGTAAGGAAACATGAAGAAAAAATGCCATTTTCAAGAAATAAATTAGGATTAAAAAGAAAAAGACCACCATATACAAGCAGCAGCAAAAACCCCGAGAACCTTATTAAAAAGAGAGTACCAGCGAAGACAACTGAGGACCCCAGAACGCACAAGGCGTTCACCGCCTGAAATCAGCCATAGCCCACGCCGGAAAAGCTCGTCGAGAACATACAAAACCGGCTGCACCACCACACTAGATAAACCACCCAATCCAACTGGAAACCCACTCCAACCATCCACCGCTACACAGAGTGCAAAGCACTCGCCGCCTGTGACACGAATGAGACAGAAGAAAATTCATCGAAAAACATGGGGGACCCGAACAGAGGAGCTAATACATGGATCGAAGAGAAAACGAAGAGAAAAGCAGTAAACCGGCGAAAAAAGAAATCACCGGACCTCCGGCGAGATGCCGGAGGTCACAGGCACCGGAACCAGGAGGCTACAAACCTGGAGTGGAAAACAAACGAAGGGTTGCCGGAACTAGAGCGGCTCCGGAAAATAAGGATGAAGCTAGAGTCTCAGTGAGAAAAAGCAAAGAGAGAAAACAAAGGTTGTTAGAGGGGTTCACAGAAGTTGTTGATGATGGATATTAGTGAATAAATTAAAAAACTTACAACTAAAGAAGAACAAGTTCGTAGCTTGAAGAAAAGTTGAAACGAAAAAGTAGCCAGAAAGGACAATCGGTGAAAAGCAAAAAAGAAAAAGGGAGTGGGCTCAGTTTTCAAGTCAGAGAAACTTACCACTCTTTATTTATTTGATGAATAGTCATATTCATTTTAAGATTAAGTAGAGATTAATTGAATGATGTCTTTCTAAAATAAACATTAAGTGTGTAAAGACATCAATGTTAAGTCATACTTGGACAAGTAATTACAATGTGTTACTTAGACAAGACCAAATAGACAATTGACCATTATTCCTTTGTGAACCATTTTACACTTAATTTATTGGAGTAAACTAGTTACTTGAATCCTAGTATTCTAACTAGTAAACACATAGCAAGCATAGTTGTAGAGACCCGTCCTAATCCATCCGGACGAAGTCAATATTGATTATAAACGATTCACAACAGTTGATTACACCGTGAGGTACTTGAC
Source organism: Rutidosis leptorrhynchoides (assembly GCF_046630445.1). Taxonomy (NCBI): domain Eukaryota; kingdom Viridiplantae; phylum Streptophyta; class Magnoliopsida; order Asterales; family Asteraceae; genus Rutidosis; species Rutidosis leptorrhynchoides. The sequence continues at coordinate 69,353,963 of NC_092337.1, forward strand.
CTCTATATGATACATTTTACAAACATTGCATTCGTTTTTGAAAAGACAATATTTCATTACATCGAAAATTGACGGCATGCATACCATTTTATAATATATCTAATTATAAACGACTTAATAATATCCTTGATGAACTCAACGACTCGAATGCAACGTCTTTTGAAATATGCCATTAATGACTCCAAGTAATATCCCTAAAATTAGCAAATGCACAGCGGAAGATTTCTTTCATACCTGAGAATAAACATGCTTTAAAGTGTCAACCAAAAGGTTGGTGAGTTCATTAGTTTAACATAAATAATCATTTCCATCATTTTAATAGACCACAAGATTTTTATTTCTCATAAAATATACGTCCCATGCATAGAGACTAAAATATCATTCATATAGATTGAACACCTGGTAATTGACATTCACAATATGCATATAAGAATATCCCCATCATTCCGGGATCCTCCTTCGGACATGATATAAAATAAAAAGGGGCATATTCGATTTAATAATTCAACCATAGAATGTAGTTTCAATTACTTGTGTCTATTTCGTAAAACAGTTATAAAAGCAGCGCATGTATTCTCAGTCCCAAAAATATATATTGCAAAAGCATTTAAAAAGGGAGTAATGAAACTCACGCATATAATTATTGTAAAACAGTTAATAAAACATTTGCATGTATTCTCAGCCCAAAAATATATATAAAAAGGGAATAATGAAACTCACGCATATAAATATTGTAAAACAGTTAATAAAGCATTTACATGTATTCTCAGCCCAAAAACGTAAAGAGTAAAAAGGGCAAATGAAACTCACGCATATAAATATTGTAAAACAGTTAATAAAGCATTTGCATGTATTTTCAGCCCAAAAACGTAAAGAGTAAAAAAGGCAAATGAAACTCACATTACTGTATTTTGTAGTAAAAATACATATGACGACATTGAACAATGTAGGGTTGGCCTCAGATTCACGAACCTATATTAATTATTCATATTAATACACATAATATCAATTAAACAAGTTTATATATTATTATTTTTATAAGAGTCTTACATAAATTTCTAGTATATACTTTGTTTGTATGTATCTTAATTTGTTTATCCAAACAGTAGTTCTATTATACTAAGTTATTATTAGAGAAAATAAATAATGATAATAACATTACTAATATACATATATTAATAATAACCCTATTAATGATAACAACAATGTTATTAATAATAGTATTTGTAACAATATTAATTTTACTTGTTTATAGTATTCGTGATATTGCTGGTTTACTAATAATAATAATAATAATAACTTTGTAAAAAAAATGTTTATATTAATAAAGATATTGTTAGTAATGATACCTTTGTTATATAATAATAATAATAATAATAATAATAATAATAATAATAATAATAATAATAATAATAATAATAATAATAATAATACTAATAGTTACAAAAGTGATATCAATACTAAAATTAATGAAAAAAAAATTGATAACTCGTATTATTTTCATAATAATAATAATAACAATAATCCTAATCATAATCATAATAATAATACGATTTTAGTGATAATAATAATAGTATTCGTACTTGTATTTATAATCCTAATAAAGGAAAATTTGTATTATCATACTTTTATTAGTAATCATAATGTTAATGATTAAATTTTTACAATACTTGATAATAATAATAATTCTAATACTTAATAATAATAGTAATAATATTTATAATCTTAATAATAATAATTTTTGTAATGGAAAACTACCTTCAAAAAGCCTTTCACAAAAAAAATGTTCCGAGCAGGGCTCGAACCCATGACCTCCCGCTTAACCCAAATCACACATAACCATCAAGCCATTCCATTTCTTTCTGAAACAATACTCCATCCTTTTATATTTAATCCCATAATTGTATATGTTTATTTTCCTCTTCACCATCCAAGTTTAGGATCAAACAAAGGTTCAGACTAAGTACCAACGAATTAATTAGTTTTAGGATTTTAAAACAAGCTTGGAACTAAACTAAAAATAATATGTTCTTGAAGTAAAAAAAAAAATGCAGCCTACAGCTGCTGTTCGACGAACAAGTAAAAAAAAAAAATATTTTATTGATGTTGATTTTTAGAGCTTTTTAGATTACGACCTCTTCATGAAATATTTTCCAAATCATCATTATAACACTCAGGAACTATCCATTGAACTGAAAACAACATATAATTCATGAATTTGAAGGAAGAAGAAATAGTTGACTTTTTGAAATTAAACTTTGACTTCAAAATTCGAATTCGTTTTGAGGAATTGGAACTTGCAATTTTGCAGAAAGTTTAAGTAAAGGATTCCTAAAAAGTCTGCATTAATACATTTTGAAATTTTTTTCGAATTCGAGCTTTTTAAATTTTGAGTTCAAGAACATGAACTCAAATTTTTTGATTATGAAATTAAGATCGTTTTAAACCACGATTTCTTCATGAAATAGGTTTTAAATCAATCCTATAAACTTTAGAAATCATCAATTTGAATTGAAACATTAAAACAAACTCGAATTCTTTGATAAACAAATCAGTTGACTTTTCAATTTTAAAGTTTGACTCCAAAATTATAGCTCAAAATGAGAAATTGATACATGAAACTTTACAGATAACTTTACTAGAATATTTATAACAAAACTGCATTGAGGGATTTTAAAATAAGATTCGAAATCGAAATTTTTGTAAAATTATCAAGAACAGAGAGTAAATGGGTTATTTTCTGAATTTGTTTGTTCTAATTTTCGATTTGCAGATGTCATAGCTTTATAAAATGATAGATATCGTATAATTGAAGTTAAATAAAGATGATTTGGTCATTTTGTTTGCATTGCCATTTGATTTGGACTGGTAACAATTTTTGGAGGAATATTTCAATAAGACAAAAAAAAAAAAAAATATTAATCAGATTGTTAAATTCAACTGATTTGTATTTATGATACTGTTATGTTATGTTATGTAAAGAGGATCGACATGTTTGATTCTCTAGTCCAGAATCCATTATAATCAGTAAAACAAGAGAAAGAGTTAAGCTGATAAAACAAAATCTGTTATTTGTTATTGTTTTTGAATTTAATAATAATACCACTAAATAAAATTATATTAACAATAATATTATTGTTAAAAATACTAAAAATAAAAAAAAAATACTGATATATATATATAAAAAAACTTAAGATAAACTAATAATCATAAAATATAGTCAGTAATCCTTTTCAGAGATCATATACATATCTATATATATATATATATACACATATATAATCACATTCATTTATATAATGATTCGTGAATCGTCGGAATTTGGTCGAGGTTAAATGAATATATGCAAACAGTTCAAAATTTTTGAGACTTAGTTTAATACACTTTGCTTATCGTATCGAAATCATATAAGAATTTAAGTTTAAACTTAGTCGGAAATTTTCGGATCATCACAGTACCTACCCGTTAAAGAAATTTCGTCCCGAAATTTGAGTGAGGTGGTCATGGCTAACAATAAAAATGTTTTCATGACGAATATGTGTTGATAAATAGAGTTTTATCACCAGTGAATAATGTAGATTAAATGATTCGATTACTCGAAGCATACAAGCGAAGCTGTCTCGAAAAGAATGAAATGAGAAATAAAGTTTTGTCTTAAATTTTGACGTTGTCCTGGTTGAATTCCGGAATTCAAGGGATTTAAAGAAAATCTTATAAATATAAAAGATTTGATTCTTCGGCGAATAAGAAAATTAGGATCTCTTTAATTTAATGCGATGATCTGCCTCGATTGCTCTGTCTGATAATTTCATTATTAATGAACTTCTTCCGTTCCATTATTTCTCACCACTCCCATTTTCTATATTTTAATTCATACTTCCACATCATCAGTCAATGTGCTTCATCCAGTTTTAATTCTGGATATATTCCTGACTTTCATATCTGTCATCCTTCTTTTTAATCTTCCACCAGAAGAATCTGTTTACTTCTACTATTGCCTTGGGTGATACTATTCTTAATTATACCGCGTCTTTATATTGCTATTCATATTAATATCCACGGTTTGTAACCTCCGTGTTGCTGTTGGGCTTTATATTTTCTCTTATATTTTAGAGCTCTTTGCCTTTTGATTATTCTCTCGACCTCTAGTAGAGTTAGTAACGGTCCAGAACTCGTAAGTATAGAATTTTGGATAAACATCATGTTCTAAATAAGAAGGAACGTATTAGCACGATTTGATTTGTCAAATGACCAGAGTCACTGAGGATGGAACTATCAAGAATATACTTTCTTGATATGTTCAGAAGTTAAATAAAATGAAAGAGTCATGTAACATGGCACGTGGTGACGTTATGATCTGTAAATCATCACGCCCCATTAGAAACTCAGCATGACTTACTGTAATATAATCACGTTGATCAAGTGTCGTTATATTATACTAACTCATGCATCAGTTCCCAACATTACTTCAATAACATTCATATTTTAAGCTCGAAAGTTTACAGAATATAGAAACTAACAGTTTCTATATGATGTAACACTGATAGCACGAAGAGATTAATTATTTCAGATAAGAATAATTATGAAAATATCTTCAGAAATATGGAGGATATTTATAATGAAAAATACGATGATATCTTGGAATTTCTAATATCGAAGGATGGTGAAGAAAATTTGTCTACAAAAGTTTGGAGTCAGAAGCAAGGTATTCGTTAAAAATTTCATCAGAAACAGAATCATCAAGATTCTTAGTGTACAAGTTTAATCCTTGTGATTTATTCAGAGACTCCTTCGTAGTTTGCTCAATCCGTTTTCCAGTTCCAAATTTTCTTAGTCTATGAGCTTTTTCAACACACTACTCTTTATCATTAAACTTTCAACTGTTAAGGTCATTTACAGTTTGTGCTACTTCATTCAGCTTTTTCAAACTTCACTGTATTGTTTCGTAGACTGGGTGCTTTTCAGAATTTTAGAATGGAAGATCATAATTAAGAGATAAATGTTGTATGGATACATATAACTGTTGTTGTGGGAACGTTGCGAGACTCACAATACAGATTTGCTGATTTCTGGTAATTGGTATGGCAATTCTTGTTACAAGATGCGGATGAGTACATGATGAGACTTCAATAGATAAATACAGTGATTTGTCGGAGAGATTTAAACCAAGGGGCGAGGAGGTTGCTGGTACATCTGCTGGTAATATGGTGGAATATAAAAGGTTCCCCAATAACAATAAAAGAGCACGCATATATATCAAGGTTATAGTAAGGTTGTTTCGAACGAAAAGTCGAAGTTGACTTGCTGGAGCTGTGACAAAATTTGCTACTTTGGAAAGAGATTGCAAAGTTATTTTAGGTATAACAACGCCAAAAGAGCTAGCACAGATACGTGTTAAACGTTTACTCAGGTTCCGGGTGTTTTCAGGTGCATCACTATATGAATAAATCTTTCCTTCCGTAGATGAAGTGCGGTTGGTTCATCCTCTCGATTGAGGTGTTTTCAAGAATTATGAAAGGTTTGAACGCAGATTGTAATCGTCAAGATACAAATGAGGTTTAAGATGAAATCAAGTGGCAAACTTGAAGAATTGTTTAGTTTCATATGTTATAATCAATATTTTAATTCATTTTAATTGTCCAAATGTTATTAGTCCACAGTCAATAGTCCACAGTTGACAGTCCAATAATTTATATATAGTTTAATATATAATATTCGAATTAATTAATACGTATCGTGACCCGTGTACATGTCTCAGACTCGATCACAACTCAAACTATATATATTATTGTAGAATCAACCTCAACCCTGTATAGAGAACTCGATCATTACTGTATATAGAATGTCTATGGTTATTCCAAATAATATATATAGATGCGTCGATATGATATGTCAAAACCTTGTATACGTGTCCCGATATTTAAAGTGGGTAAAAATAAATAACAGAAATTAAATGATGATAAATAAAATTGCGAGAATTAAAATTGCGATAAATAAAATGCGATAAATAAATTGCGATAAATAAATTGCGATAAATAAAAGGTAACACGGAATTAACAGTTAGCTAGGAACAGTTAGCGTGGATTCTTAACAAAATTTCTCATAGTTAATTTGTTTATTTCTAACAAATTTTATTTTGTTCAATGTTTTCTTCATTATGCCACTTGTTGGATTCTGATAATTCAAAATCCAAATATGAAATTGGATGAAAATGGTTATTCTGTGGTGAACGAATTCGTATATCGGTGGATGTAAGTAGGATAATAAATAACTGTTGAGTTAGGTTTGAAAGAATGTACAGTGTACTTATTAATGTGAAATCTAAATATTTCTCGGGTATTACCTACCCGTTAAAATATTTTCACCATTAACAGTTTGTACGAAAGAATTTTTAATTACAATCTTTATAAAAAAAAATATATATACATATATATTTTCTTCAGATGTAATCATGGATTTAATGAGTTAATATAATATTAATTTCATTTGATTTACCGTTAGACTAGAATACATAATCTCTAAAACATTAGAGATTACATAATCGCCATGAAGAACGAAGATAATTGATGTAGAATGATATATAGATTGCTAATTATACTCGACGTATAGGATGAGATGTTGAGGCATGGATTGTTGATGGTACTAGTGCTGTTATTGATGGTACTGTTGGTGCACATGATGTTGCTGAAGCTGGTAAATTTTGCACCATATTCTCCAAATTGATTACTCGAGCGTGAAATTCGTTGACTTCTTCTATTATTTCGGGATAATTGTCGGTTGGAACGAACGGATGAATAAGGTTTAGAATTTTAGATATAATATAATCGTGGCGCGATATTCGGGAAATGAGAGTGAAAATGGTGTTTCGGATTGGTTCGCCAGTGAATGCTTCAGGTTCATCGCCAAGAGGTAATTTCGGTTGGTGGAAGGGATCGCCTTCTTCGCGTCTCCATTGATTAAGTCGACTACGAACTCATCCCTAATTCTTCCAGAATCGATGATGGCTAATTGGTTGATCCATTCTGGTTACACTACTTTCGGAGTTCGAGTGAAAATCCATGTCGGAATAGCTGTCGGAATAACTATCGGAATAGCTATCGAAATCTGAGGGACTCGAACTGATTGAGGAATTCATCTCGTACGATCAAATGAAGGATTTTCGATAAGAAAATAGATTATAGGATGTAGATTAGTACCCTGCAATACATAATTTACATATGCATATATAATATTAAAATCCCATAAGTTACGGAGGAATCTACGGAAGCTGTCAGGCAAAGGTAACAATAACAAATATGCTAAGATATGAATTTATCTATACACTGTCTATGCGATAGAGGCAGTAAGACGTGTCTAGACTTTAAGGATGATAAGCAATTAATTTTCGACACTAAATGATAAGCAAAACTTTTGACATGCAGATACGGTCGAAGTCCAGACTCACTAATGCATCCTAACGACTATCAGTTAGACTCACTAATGCAAGACCTGGTTCGCTAAGACCACCGCTCTGATACCAACTGTAGAGACCCGTCCTAATTCATCCGGACGAAGTCCATATCGATTATAAACGATTCACAACAGTTGATTACATCGTGAGGTACTTGACCTCTATATGATACATTTTACAAACATTGCATTCGTTTTTGAAAAGACAATCTTTCATTACATCAAAAATTGACGGCATGCATACCATTTTATAATATATCTAATTATAAATGAATTAATAATATCCTTGATGAACTCAACGACTCGAATGCAACGTCTTTTGAAATATGCCATTAATGACTCCAAGTAATATCCCTAAAATGAGCAAATGCACAACGGAAGATTTCTTTCGTACCTGAGAATAAACATGCTTTAAAGTGTCAACCAAAAGGTTGGTGAGTTCATTAGTTTAACATAAATAATCATTTCCATCATTTTAATAGACTACAAGATTTTTATTTCTCATAAATATACGTCCCATGCATAGAGAAAAAAATATCATTTATATAGATTGAACACCTGGTAATCGACATTCACAATATACATATAAGAATATTCCCATCATTTTGGGATCCTCCTTGGGACATGATATAAAATAAAAAGGGGCATATTCGATTTAATAATTCAACCATGGAATGTAGTTTCGATTACCTGTGTCTATTTCGTAAAACAGTTATAAAAGCAGCGCATGTATTCTCAGTCCCAAAAATATATATTGCAAAAGCATTTAAAAAGGGAGTAATGAAACTCACGCATATAATTATTGTAAAACAGTTAATAAAACATTTGCATGTATTCTCAGCCCAAAAATATATATAAAAAGGGAATAATGAAACTCACACATATAAATATTATAAAACAGTTAATAAAGCATTTGCATGTATTCTCAGCCCAAAAATGTAAAGAGTAAAAAGGGCAAATGAAACTCACGCATATAAATATTGTAAAACAGTTAATAAAGCATTTGCATGTATTCTCAGCCAAAAACGTAAAGAGTAAAAAAGGCAAATGAAACTCACATTACTGTATTTTGTAGTAAAAATACATATGACGACATTGAACAATGTAGGGTTGGCCTCAGATTCACGAACCTATATCAATTATTCATATTAATACACATAATATCAATTAAACAAGTTTATATATTATTATTTTTATAAGAGTCTTACATAAATTTCTAGTATATACTTTGTTTGTATGTATCTTAATTTGTTTATCCAAACAGTAGTTCTATTATACTAAGTTATTATTAGTGAAAATAAATAATGATAATAACATTACTAATATACATATATTAATAATAACCCTATTAATGATAACAACAATGTTATTAATAATAGTATTTGTAACAATATTAATTTTACTTGTTTATAGTATTCGTGATATTACTGGTTTACTAATAATAATAATAATAATAACTTTGTAAAAAAAATGTTTATATTAATAAAGATATTGTTAGTAATGATACCTTTGTTATATAATAATAATAATAATAATGATAATAATAATAATAATAATAATAATAATAATAATAATAATAATAATAATAATAATAGTTACAAAAGTGATATCAATACTAAAATTAATGAAAAAAAATTGATAATTCGTATTATTTTCATAATAATAATAATAACAATAATCCTAATCATAATAATAATAATAAGATTTTTAGTGATAATAATAATAGTATTCGTACTTGTATTTATAATCCTAATAAAGGAAAATTTGTATTATCATACTTTTATTAGTAATCATAATGTTAATGATTAAATTTTTACAATACTTGATAATAATAATAATAATTGTAATACTTAATAATAATAGTAATAATATTTATAATCTTAATAATAATAATTTTTGTAATGGAAAACTACCTTCAAAAAGCCTTTCATAAAAAAAATGTTCCGAGCAGGGCTCGAACCCATGACCTCCCGCTTAACCCAAATCACACCTAACCATCGAGCCATTCCACTTCTTTCTGAAACAATACTCCATCCTTTTATATTTAATCCCATAATTGTATCTGTTTATTTTCCTCTTCACCATCCAAGTTTAGGATCAAACAAAGGTTCAGAATAAGTACCAACGAATTAATTAGTTTTAGGATTTTAAAACAAGCCTGGAACTAAACTAAAAATAATATGTTCTTGAAGTAAAAAAAAAAAAAAATGCAGCCTACAGCTGCTTTTCGACGAACAAGTAAAAAAAATATATTTTATTGATGTTGATTTTTAGAGCTTTTTATATTACGACCTCTTCATGAAATATTTTCCAAATCATCATTATAACACTCAGGAACTATCCATTGAACTGAAAACAACATATAATTCATGAATTTGAAGGAAGAAGAAATAGTTGACTTTTTAAAATTAAACTTTGACTTCAAAATTCGAATTCGTTTTGAGGAATTGGAACTTGCAATTTTGCAGAAAGTTTAAGTAAAGGATTCCTAACAAGACTGCATTAATACATTTTGAATTTTTTTTCGAATTCGAGCTTTTTAAATTTTGAGTTTAAGAACATGAACTCAAATTTTTTGATTATGAAATTAAGATCGTTTTAAACCACGATTTCTTCATGAAATAGGTTTTAAATCAATCCTATAAACTTTAGAAATCATTAATTTGAATTGAAACATTAAAACAAACTCGAATTTCTTGATGAACAAATCAGTTGACTTTTCAATTTTAAAGTTTGACTCCAAAATTATAGCTCAAAATGAGAAATTGATACATGAAACTTTACAGATAACTTTACTAGAATATTTATAACAAAACTGCATTGAGGGATTTTAAAATAAGATTCGAAATCGAAATTTTTGTAAAATTATCAAGAACAGAGAGTAAATGGGTTATTTTCTGAATTTGTTTGTTCTAATTTTCGATTTGCAGATGTCATAGCTTTATAAAATGATAGATGTCGTATAATTGAAGTTTAATAAAGATGATTTGGTCATTTTGTCTGCATTGCCATTTGATTTGGACTGGTAACAATTTTTGGAGAAATATTTCAATAAGACAAAAAAAAAATAATATTATTCAGATTGTTAAATTCAACTGATTTGTACTTATGATACTGTTATGTTATGTTATGTAAAGAGGATCGACATGTTTGATTCTCTAGTCCAGAATCCATTATAATCAGTAAAACAAGAGAAAGAGTTAAGCAGATAAAACAAAATCTGTTATTTGTTATTGTTTTTGCATTTAATAATAATACCACTAAATAAAATTATATTAACAATAATATTATTATTAAAAATACTAAAAATAAAAAAATAAAAAAATACTGATATATATATAAAAAAAACTTAAAATAAACTAATAATCATAAAAATGATAATAATAATGTTATTAATGATAAAAATGAAAAAATGTATTATTTTCTAATGATAATGAAAACATAATATGATAAGTCTTACTAATGATAAATAATTTATTTTAAATGTAAATTATAGTTTTAATTATTCTTCCAATAATATTTATATCTAAAATTATTATTTTTATTATCATAACTTTTATTAAAGTTTTTAATATCTATATTTATAATAATTATATCAATAATACTAATATTGATAATAATATAAATATGATGATATTAGTGTTAATAAGACAACTATATTTTAATTCATACTTAAATTTAATGTATTAACATTATATATTGCTACGTATATATCACAAAATAAAATATCTTGTATATTAATATTTAAACATTTTAATTTAATATAATATAGTCAGTAATCCTTTTCAGAGATCATATACATATCTATATATATATATACACACATATATAATCACATTCATTTATATAATGATTCGTGAATCGTCGGAATTTGGTCGAGGTTAAATGAATGTATGCAAACAGTTTAAAATTTTTGAGACTTAGTTTAATAGACTTTGCTTATCGTATCGAAATCATATAAGAATTTAAGTTTAAATTTAGTCGGAAATTTCCGGGTCGTCACAATAGTAATCAAGTTGGCAAATTGATGAGTATTAAACATATTAGCAAGTAGCAAGTAATACTCACACATAACAAGAGATAGTTTATAAAGACCCGTCCTAATCCATAAGAACGAATACAATAACATATGATTACATCGCGAGATATTTGACCTCTATATGATACATTTTACAAATATTGCATTCGTTTTAAAAGACAAATTTTCATTACATCAAAAGTTGACAGGCATGCATACCATTTCATAATATCTATCTATAAATGATCTAATCTATCATTTACTTAATCATAATCTTTACAGAACTCAACGACTTGAATGCAACGTCTTTTGAAATATGCCATGAATGATTTCAAGTAATATCTTTAAAATGAGCTAATGCACAGTGGAAGATTTCTTTAATACCTGAGAATAAACATGCTTTAAAGTGTCAATCAAAAGGTTAGTGAGTTCATTAGTTTATCATAATCATTCATTTCCATCATTTTAATAGACCACATGAATTTTATTTCCATTTCTCATAAATATACGTCCCATGCATAGAGACAAAAATCATTCATATGGATTGAACACCTGATAACCGACATTAACAAGATGCATATAAGAATATCCCCTATCATTCCGGGACATCCATCGGACATGATAAAACAACATCGAAGTACTAAAGCATCCGCTACAACGGATGGAGTTTGTTAGGCCCAATAGATCTATCTTTAGGATTCGCGTCAATTAGTAGACTAGTTTACTAATTCTTAGGCTACCAAGCAAAAAGGGGCATATTCGGCTTCGATCATTCAACTATATAATGTAGTTTCAATTACTTATGTCTATTTCGTAAAACAGTTATAAAAGCAGCGCATGTATTCTCAGTCCCAAAAATATATATTGCAAAAGCATTTAAAAAGGGAGTAATGAAACTCACCATACTGTATTTCGTAGTAAAAATACATATAATGTCATTGAACAAGTGCAAGGTTGGCCTCGGACACGAACCTAAATTAATTATATATATGTGTGTATGTGTGTGTTGGTCAATATTTGTCTAACAAATTAGGTCAAGTCATAGTGTATCTCAATCCTAATACTCGAGACTAATACGCAAAGGTCAACAAAAGTCAATTTGACTCAAAATGATTTCCAAAATCTATAGATGCATAATATATATAGTTTAAATATCGTTGTTTTATATTTTTAAATATATTTAAAAGATTTAATAGAGTAAATAATATAATTCATTTATTAATAAATAAAAATTTTATATTTAAAATTTATATAATAAAGTATACTTTTATATATATTAAGTAATAAAATTTTTAGAGTTCATTTAATATCATAAAGATAATATGATAGGTATTATTAAAGTAATTTTATTACACGTAGAAAAATATGTTTGTATCACATATTTATTTGATAAAATAATAGCTATAATAATAGTAAGTAAAAGTTGTATTATTTTGTAATAATAATTATTATTATTCTATTAATAAAAATATCAATATTTATAATTACTAAAATGACATTATGATAAAATGATAATTCTAATTATGATAACTTTAATATTTACGATACTTTTTAATATTATCTTTAAAATGATAATTCTATTTAAAATGATAATAATAATAATATTTTATAATAACAATGACATTTATATTAAAATGATAATTTTTGTTAAAATGATAGTTTTAATACTAACGATACTTTTAATAATAATAGTAATGATAAAAATAATAAGAACGATAATTTTATCTAAATCAATATCTTATAATATTTTAATTTCATCATGATACTCATACTCATTATTTCCTAATCGTTTGGTTTAATAGTTTTTAATCGAATTTTATATTGTGTTTATAATAATGATAATAATTGTAATCAAAATAATTAGGTGTTATTAGTTTTTAATTACAATAATACTAATAATGATAATTACTATGACATTATTAACGATAATACTCATAATTATTTTAATGATAATATAATAATAATAATAACAATAACAATAACCATTTTTAAATAATGATATATATATTAATAATGATAATAATAATAATAATAATAATAATAATAATAATAATAATAATAATAATAATAATAATAATAATAATAATAATAATAGTTCGCGTTGAATTCTCGAACTAGAGTGGAGTGAATGAGACCTCTTAATGTTAAGAATGCGTCCCATTTTATGTGAGCAAAATTCTCGAGAAGGTCCTCGGGAAAGTGCTCAATAGTGACCACACAACCTTCTATAATTGGTCTAGTGCTAACCATTTGTCGGTTGTGATTGATCATATCTCTTTCTTCTTGGGAGTTAGGAAAGTGATTATCGAAGGAGTCGGAAACGGAAGAGGACAAGTCAATCACGAAAGGATTGTTAGCGGACTTGTTTATTTGACTCATTTTGAGTGAAGGAGTTGTAGTGAGTCTTGCATCATGATCTTCACAATTTAAAGGGAAGAAGATGAGTCTTCATTTAATCTCTCATTCCCTTTTGGAGTAATTGAATCTTTTGAGGAATTGAATCATATTTAAGTATGATGAATTGTGCTAATCTGTGTATGACACTTTGAAATCAGATCCAATTAGGTTTGAAGGATTCAATGTGCATTAATTCTTTAATGAGAGAGAAAAAGTAAATTTGTCAGACTGCTGTATGGTCGATCCTGCGGTCGACCGTGTACTTGACCGCACGAATTCTGAAGACATTTATCAAACTATTGTTTGCCCAGAATGACTCATTCAAGCAAATATTATTCAAGAAATATTCAAATAGTCATAAGAACAAACATTCAATCATATAATGTATTTCACCAAATCAACAAATTCAAACAACATTATAAATTCATCTTTTTCTACTACATCCTTCACCTCCACTTCTCACATCGCTGCTTCTTTGGCATGAGAAAGCCCTTTTCGCTTTCTTCAATAGCAGTTGGATCTTGGATTGATACTTCTTTATCTTAGCTTGGTTTAGGTAGATTCGTTCTGCTTTTGATTCATGATCCAAACCATAAAAAGGATCATTTGCTTCATCTGGAAATAGTTCTTCATCACTGTCGGATATTTCTTCCAGATTGATTTGTGAGTTGGTCATAGCTTCATAGACCCTTTCAATTTCATCATAGTCATCTTCATCTTCGCATCCCATCAAAGTTAACGTATGACGATTGAATATTTGATTGGTTGGATTTATGTGAATGTCATGTCAAACAACCTAGTAAGATGCATTCCATAAGGAAGAGCTCTTGTTGAGTTCTTTGGTACATTGCTCATATGTATAACCATAAAATAAGACATATCAACCGGTTCTTGCATTTTCAGACACCAAAGGAGAGCCATTTGAACAGCATGAATGTGCGAGCGATTTCCCATTCTACAATAAATATTGTAGTCGATCACTGTGTTCCATATGCGGAACTTCTTTTGCAAATGTTTGCCTAGTACACCTCGATTGATGATTTCTTCTCTTGGAGCATTGTCTTCACATAGTGTTTGAATAGCCATATCTCTATTAATGAAGTCTGGGAGATAGATAATACTATAGAACCTTCATTTATTTGTCAGAACCCCCAACAGTTTTCCGAATTCGTGAAGGGGTATGGTTGTTCTTGTTGATTTTAATCTAAAAGAAATTGATCCATCAACATAGACAAAACTAGAGTAAAAGCTTCGAACGAGTGATGGATATATGGGTGCATTCAGATCAAGAAATGCATTCCACTTTAAATCTGAGAAGGCTGCAACCATTTCAGGAAAATCTTCCACATTGACTCTTCTTCCTTCTGCTATTCTTCGATTACTCACTCTTTCTCTATTGAGTGTTGATCAATGTAAAGGGAAGTTGGATGAGCTTTCTCCTCGATTTGCCATTTTCTGCACAGTAATACTTTCAATTAGTTCAAAGTATATATGTGTTTCAATTATAGGCTACAAGTTTTGCAAACTTTAATTATCATCAATACTTAGATGTTTTGATGTTAACGTTCTTCACATTTCCACTCTTCATTAGTGTAAATGAGTTTGCAACTAGATTATGATTTTCACAAAGTTCATATGTGTTTTAGATTTTTAAGATCATCATTAACACATGTTTTGACATCTAACATTATCACACTCAGTTTGTAACAATGTTATTTATATCATATGAACAATGATTCTATGAAAATTTAACCTAAATGTATAATGAACCCTAGAATTGTCCAAAGTTAAATTAGTGCATAGATAGGCATCATTACAATCGTTTCTAATTTGTTCTCAAGAACAATTTTGATTGTTTGTATTAATTTGGGTTTTGGTACATTCTAGTTAGGGTTTCTTCAAAACATTACTTCATCATACAAACACGATTGAATGCTAGGAAAACAAGGATTAATCATACCGAAAGTAGGAATTGAGATGGATGGAATGCGTATTCTTCTATGTGCAGTCGATCTCCTCAGCCGTGCAGAGAGTATTTGTTTTTGAAGTGAGTTTGAATGAAATGAAAAGTGGGGGTTTTATTAGATTTAAAACAGAGTCAGACCACGCACGGTCGAAGCACGGTCGACCGTGGTGTTGGTCGTGGGAGAAATTTCCAGACGTTTGAAACATGTTTCTACATTCGAGTCTGCGGTCATCCGTGACGCAGTCGTGGATCTCCTGATGAGGAATTTCTTCACTTCTTCTTCTCTTGAGCGCGTTTTAACTATTTTTAGGTTCTATAGAATACTTGAGTACAAGTTTTCTTTTCCTAACATTGAATGATCACATCCTCCCGATGTTTCATCATCAATGGCACGTAATATACTATATTTATATGTATATGTATATATATCTATATTCAACTATACACATAGTATGCACACAACGCATCAACTTGTATTTAACATGCAATTCATGGTTTCATTCAAACACACAATCCTAATACAAGTAGACTTCCTTCAACAATCCTTTTAAAATCATTTTCAAAACAATTTTGCATTTGTAAGAAAAACCTTTCATTAATTCAAAGTCTTTTGAAAAAGTTATTCTCATTAGCATTTTGATCATTAGTTTTGATTGATTTTAAGGTTACCCAATCCTTGACTTATCCCTTCCATTAAATTGCTAGTTTGACCCATTTTTCCCATGTTCTCAATTCTCTTAATAATAGACAATGGACTTTGATTACATGATTTATATTTGCTAGAGTCGTGACACAAATTCATTTTATCTTTTGATGAATCATAAATAGTCATCTTTTCAAGCTTTCTTTTCAAAGTGTTGTTTTCATCAATTAGAACTTTGTTAAGTTGCTTAACTTTGTGTAATTCTTTTTCTAAAAGTTTTACTTTGTCACGACTACTATCATATACAACTTAATAGTCTTGTAATCATCTAACAATTCTTCATAATTAGAAGGATAGAATACATGTACCTCATAGCAATCCATGCTTGAGACATCATCTTCTTTGAAGGGAGATTCAACCTCTTCTTCACTTTAACCATCCTTTTACCCTTTAAACTCCAAGAGTTTTATTCTTCTTGAGATCATAGTGAATCTCAACATTCCTTTGACTTTCACATGAAATTATCTTCATTCTTTCTTCATTAGGAAGAACTACATGAAGTAGTGAAATAGCATCAAATTGTTTGTGGAACAAAGTCTCCTACTTTGATTATTCTCCACAAGTAGTAATCTTTGGATTTGAGATAAGCTTCAAATCTTAATTTCCACACATCAATATCTTCTTTATCAAAGATTGGTGCTTTTTTCACCAATTCTTCTAAGTATCCCATAGTTTGAGTTGATCCGAGAATCGTTGACTCAAGTTTTTGCACAAAACGAATTTTGACACTTTCAAAAACGTTTATAGAACAATGATTTGAGCAACCGCTCTGATACCAATTGTAAGTAACTAGATGGGGGTGAATAGTTACTTGATACGTTTTTAACGCTTTTTCGATTGATCACTAAATTTGATTAACTATGATCAACCAATTCAACTCAAACTTGATGTGTGTGATATGTATGTTCAAAATGATAAGTAAAGTAATGTAAAGAACATAGACACAAGGATTTATAGTGGTTCGGGTGAATGTTAATTAATCTGACTTAATCCACTCCCCGATTACACTAATCGGGATTTCTTGCTTCACTAGGCACTTTTCTCCAAACCCGGTGGAGATCCGATTTACAAGTCTTCAACTTCTTTGGTAGACAATAAACCTAATCTTTCCATCCCTTTGAAAAACCAACTCCAACCTAGATCAACTTGTCTTCACCTTAGACAAGTATTAATCTTCAAATAAGATTAATCAACTTTCTAAGTCCCTTAAGGAAGTAGATCACTAAGCTAGCCTATGCTTCTACTAATTGAAGTTACAAGACTCATACACTTTGCAATGATGATCCTAAGACAATACTAGGACATACATTACACTAAGTAAACTCACAAGATAAATAATTTTGATTAGTAAGTTTACAACAACCAAATTCTAAATCTATAAGATCATAGAATCTTCTCTTGCTTGATCACATTTGAGTAGTAATCAAGGCCCTTGTGATCTCTAAAAATAAGCTTTTGAAATATGCAAGAGGGTCAGCTTCAAATGCTCTTCAATGCTTGCCTTTTATAGTGAGATTCAAAAAGTATCCGTTGTCACACGGTCACATACACGGTCCACGGTGGTTCGATCGCGCATGCTCTAGTCCAAAAGTATGTATCCGTTGTATAGCCGTTTGACTCAGATTTGAACATCATATTTTGGAATCTTTACTATATCTAGCACCTGCAAAAGAAACTCAATATCCTATACAAGTACTATATGCATTAAGTGTGTGGGATTTGGTCTTATTTAGTGAAAATGACATAACACTCCAAAAGTGGTAAACCTAACATTCTTGAAGAAGTGTCTTGATTGATATTTTGGGTAATCTCAGTTTGGTCAAGACTTAGTTAGCCTCATTAATGCATTTGGTTCAATCCTAAAGACTAGTCAACATGTCATTAACTTCCTAGTTTCAATTAATCACAAGTCATATTCATTTTAAGATTAAGTAGAGATTAATTGAATGATGTCTTTCTAAAATAAACATTAAGTGTGTAAAGACATCAATGTTAAGTCATACTTGGACAATTAATTACAATGTGTTACTTAGAAAAGACCAAATAGACAATTGACCATTATTCCTTTGTGAACCATTTTACACTTAATTTATTGGAGTAAACTAGTTACTTGAATCCTAGTATTCTAACTAGTAACACATAGCAAGCATAATAATCAAGTTGGCAAATTGATGAGTATTAAACATATTAGCAAGTAGCAAGTAGCAAGTAATACTCACACATAGCAAGAGATAGTTATTCTAGAATCAATCATACAGATATTTGCACAACACTATGGTTTAAGATTTATCAAGCTTACTTGCAATGTAACATATTGCATGATTAATGTGTAAGCACACATTAATGTCCAACAAATGCACAATGGAAGAGCAATCTCTAGTTGGGACTTGGTGACCATCCTAAATGTATCTAAGTATATTTTAGGATTACAAGTCTTTACTCAAAAGTATTGTTCTCCATTTAGCCTTAATTTGTCACTAAGTAATCTTTAATTGTAATTAGTGTTCTAGTGACATTAGCCTATGTGTATGGTACTTGGTGATCATCCTAAGAATGTCTAGACAAATTTTAAGATCATAAGTTATTGATTAACAATTTTAAGACCATAAGTTATTGATTAACACTTATGTGTTATGCATAATTATGGTTAATTTGTCATTAAGATGTAATTAAGTGTAATTAACCAAGATTATTATTTTTATGACCAAGATTCAATTGAGTATGGAAAGGACATCTATTCTAAGCGTGTTGAAAAAAGTTTCATGAATTATAGATGTCGGGAAGTGGTCAAACTAAATTTGATCAAAAATGGTGACATAAGATTCTGCGGTCGCACTACGGTTGACCGTGGTGGCAACCGTGCAACTTGTTTTCACAAAACTACATTGCAGATTCAGTCTGGGCTTCTACGGATAAGTGTACGATCGACCGTACTTTTAACGTGTATTTTAATGATCTTTATTTTCATTCTTTAAGTTTTGTTTGACTTGGTCATTTGCAAGATCAAGTATGGATTAGTGAACTTGCATTTTTTATGTTAAGATGTCAATCATCACTTATGCATATGTGTGTGTCATCATCAAAACAAATTCTTTGGTTAAGTATCATACTTAACTTAGTCGGTTAGTCCATTAACCAACATTCAACCAACACATCCATTTAGATCATCCATATCCATCTAAATGGATTGGATATGATGGATATTCGATGGATCGGACATCCGTTGTCATCCCTACCGACAGTTGAGGGCATATTAGTGGGTTCCTCGGCTATTCCCTCTTTTGGTTCGCCCCCGACTGTAGCGACCCCAACAAATCGTCAAGTGACGGCGTCGGCTACGTGGGTCCCATTACCTGATTATAAGTCTTTAAGATAACGTTTGACCAAAATATGTCGCCTTCATTTCAAAATAAAGATTGTTTCAAAGTTTACAAGAATTGTTCAACCAAAAGTTAAGTTACAACGTTATAGATACGATTGAAATCTAGGCGACACGGTTTAAAGTAAAGTCAAAAGACGCTCCATGAAATGCATGTATACTCGACATCGGATGCAAGTATCAAATAGTAAGCGGAAGCATGTTTCACATATCGTGCAAGACCTGAGAAAAACATAGAAATCTGTCAACGAAAACGTTGGTGAAATCATAGGTTTAAGTAAGTAAGTACAAGTGAACCACAAGATTTGCATCAATGAAATAATAGTAATACATTCCAAAAGTTTGTTTCACGAGCACCCAATTATCAAAGCTTAACATTCCTTCCATTGTATACCCCATCACTTAGTGCTAGAACAAACACTGTTTCTCGAAAATATATTTCATTCGTAAACGGTAGCGAACCGTTTGAATGAGGGTTTGTCAAACCCATATGGATCCATACAACATAAGTTCTCGCTTACACCCGGCAAGTGTAACTAATGATAATCGAATTGAGGATTTTGTTCTAAACTCGTATGTAGAATGTTTGTTTTCCCGTTCTTGTGTTCACTTAGTTCAAAAGAATCGTTTATGTTTTCTCATCCCAATATAAGTTCAAAAAGAGTAAAAGTGGGACTATGATCTCACCTTTGATTGCAAGAGTAAATAAGTACTTCAACAAGTAACGTGCGTAAAGAACAACGCTAGTCTCGACCTAAACAAATAGGTTGTATCAATAACGGTAAACACGATAGGTCAAAGATGTTCAATTAGTCCTACGGCTCGTTACGACTCGATTAAGTATAGCATGTGAATCACGTTGTCAAGTTTCATACAAGAAACAAGTATAAAAACATGTTAGAATGATTGTATAAAAGTTTGGTTAAGTTTGACTAAAAGTCAAACTTGGTCAAAGTCAAAGTCAACGGGAT
Source organism: Rutidosis leptorrhynchoides (assembly GCF_046630445.1). Taxonomy (NCBI): domain Eukaryota; kingdom Viridiplantae; phylum Streptophyta; class Magnoliopsida; order Asterales; family Asteraceae; genus Rutidosis; species Rutidosis leptorrhynchoides. The sequence goes on from NC_092337.1 coordinate 69,374,846, forward strand.
CGGGTCGGGTCCCGAACTATTTTTCTGAGGTTTTTATTCATATATAAGCATGTTAGAACAAGTCTCATGTGAATCGGAGGTCTAGAACATGTCAAACATTTTTAGTAAAAAGGTCAAGGGAAACAGAATCTGGACGCGGCTTATGTCGCGCCGCGGCCAGGCCTGTCGCGTCGCGACAATGGCCGTGGCCTGGTCCCAGGCCTGTTTCACTTGTTCAAGGCTTGGTAAAATTTCAAACAAACGCAAAACTCAAACCGTAAACAATTAGAAAGCGTATCTCATACCGTTGGAAAGCTCTTTTGACAAGGAACACAACTAAACATGTTTCATCAAACAAAAATAACATTTACAATAACCGAAAACTCGTCAATTGATCAAGAAAGGTTTATTTTCAAAGTTTCAAGTTCGTAAAACGTATTTTATGATTCGGGAATCCAATTTACACATACGATATGCCGTTTCGAAGGTAATTAAGCATACATTACAACTAATCACTAACAATTAACATTCCATGGCATTCAAGCATCAAAAGTTCATGTCAAGAACTATCAAACCCTAGTCAAACATCACAAAATCAATATTCATGTTTTTGAAGTTTTCTTAATCAACCTACGCATCAAAACGAAGCTAGTGATACTAGTAACACAATTAAAACATGCACTTTAACAATCTAACAACATTAACTCATCCAAAATCAAGGATTAAGCACACCCATTTCAAGTTCATGCTAGTTACTCCAAAAACAACAAATCGAGCAAACCAAACATATATTCATGTTAGACTCGAGCCATAGACACTAACTAACACCATTTCAAATCAAAAACACGAATTTAGAGAAATCTAGAGTTTTAGAAATGTTACCCAAACGAGATGAAGTTGGTATCAAATTGTAGAGGATGAAGAGAGGATTCCAAATATGTAATCGGATTTGTTGTGAGCTTCCAAGATTGAATTTAGATGATGAATGAATGGAATGGGTTTGTGTGTGTGTTCTTGAGATGGAGAGAAAAGGGATGAGGGAGATGATGGAATGGATGAAATGGGTTGACTAGTTGACCTAGTCAACTAGTTTGCCCATTTGGCAACTCCGGTCCCTCGAGTTTCAAAGCGGGTGCGGGATTTAACCGATCGAATATTTTTAAAACGCAAGTTAACGAGAGATGTTATAATTAAATGACGGAATTATTATGAACGTTAGTCAACGAAAACTACGAATTTAAATAACGAAAGGTATTATTTAAAAGAAAAAGACGGTGTTAAAAATAAATTTAACGGAAAAACGCGGGATGTTACATTATCCACAACTCAAAAGAAATTTCGTCCCGAAATTTAGTTGGAAGTAGTAGTCGATATCTCTTACTCGAGACTTTACGTTGTCAATGCTATGAATAAGTGAAAGTACGTTCTTGAGGGTTCTCATGAATTTGGATAGTCAGGGTTTTACGTTGCATTAAGGTTCGGTTTTTACGATCCCCAGTTTCAACTGGTTTTCCTATGAAGAGAAGTTTGTCATCGATAGTTGATGTATCCAGCAGGATTGCACGTTCCTGTTCCGCAGGACACGTTTCTAAGTTTGTTACACGAAATGTAGGGTAAACGGAAACTTAATTGAGTCGGAAGTTCTAAACGGTAGGGAGCGGTTCCAATACGCCCCAAGGTTTCAAAAGGGTTAACATGTCGCGGGTTTAACTTTCCCTGATTCCCGAAACGGATTACACCCTTCCAAGGTGCGGGTTCTCAATATTACGCGGTTACACACTGGGATTTGTGAGGTTCTCCTCTAAGTTTGGTATAACTCTTCTGGCGACAATGGGTTGTCTCGAGCCCTTCTCGGACTTGAACGATCTCAATTGTTGTTTCTTGATGGAGTTCAGATTTCGGTGGTTGATGCTTTGGTTAAATGAACAGGGGTATGACATTAGCGGTCATATAAGGTTTCGAAAAGTGCGCGTGAACACACGAGTGGTAACTACTGTTGTAAGAGTGATCTACTAAAGGTGACAATACGAGTTTGTGAGATGTCTTTCCAAGACGTAAATCGTTCGTTTGCTCGGTTCGTCAGTTTGTGGGTGGTACGCGGTACTCATGTCTAAGCAGGTTCCCAAGGTTTCTTGTAAAACTAGAAGTGAAACGAGTATTTCGATACAGAATAATTGACAAAGATACACCGTGTTGGAAAAGAATCTCTTAAGATACGTTTGAACAAGTTAGTTAGGGTTCGAAAAATGTTCGTTAGGACTATTCACCCTCGTGGCGAACACTTATGTAATATGAGGAGTTTCTCTATCCATGGAGAAATGTTACAAGGAGTTTCTTTAAACGGAAATGCGAACGGTAAAGATAGTAGTGAAATGAGGACTTAGAATAGGATGAGTTTACATCTCGAGGTTGCTATAACGTGCCTCTAGTTGTCAAAAGTTGAAGTCTGAAAGAGAAACGAGGTAGTACACGTAGTTGTATAGTTCGGGGTTGAATAATAGTTGACCGATTATCAGAAACACAAGGGCGTTAAGTCAAAGAAGAGTGAAGTATCATTGGATTGTGTGTTATCTTAATTTCCAGTAATATCAGACGGTAACGGTGAAATAACAGAGGTATGTAGTGTGGTACGTGATGACAAGAATATTGATCGAATCCACAATTTAGTATTCGAATTCTTCGTGCAAAATAACGAATTTCCGTCCCGTTGATTTCGAGTCGAGGGAGTATGCCTTTCGGCGTCCAAGTAGAAATATTTCCATATTTGAGTCCCATCTGGTGTTGTACGAATTTAGCTAGAAATGTTGGTGTGAAGAATCACGCTCAAGGTTCGATCGCGGAGAGATTAAAGTCGTGTAATACGAGAAAAGTCAGAAATGAATCTTCGGTAACAACCGGTGAGATCTAAGATTTTTACGAATACAAGTCTGAGTTGGGAGAGTTTCCTGATTACATGTGGCTTGATTTCGAGATTGATTGTAATTCCTTGACCATTAACTTCATGGTCTAGAAAATTGGACTTCGTTCAACAGAAATTCTCACTCGGAGAATTTGGTATAAAGTTGCTCTTTTCTCAAAAGTTCGAGCGTAAGATGGTGATGTTGTTCGTTTTCCTTCTTTACTTAAATAAGTTAAGATGTCATCTATAAATACGATAACAGATTAGTCTATATGAATTTGCATACGCGGTTCAAGAGGTTTATGGATACGGGCGAGCCCTAAATAAATCAAGCGGTACTAAGAGAGATTTACAACTAACGTTGCGAGTTCGGAAAGTGGCTTAGGAGACATCGTCTCACTTAACCCCCAATTGATGATAACCGGAACGGAGGTTGATTTGGAACATACGGGATTCGTGCAAATAATCATGAGGTCATGGATGCGAGGGAGAGGGTATCGGTTTCCAACCGGAAATTACTCAGTTCACAATAATCTATACAAGATGATGGGGAAACATTTTTTTTTTTTTTTTTTTTTTTTTTTTTTTAACGAATAGGTTCCGAGCTCCCTAGTTCTATAGGTGTCAAGTCAAAAGTCTTAACGTATTTCCTCCAATAAAATTTATAGGCACACAATATTTTTCCGTCGGTCACTTAAATCGTCTAAGTAGTATCTGGGGGAAAGAGGTGGAATATAAAGAGCATGAGTCAAATCCTTGGTTATAAAACGTCTAGCGGTAATCGAATCGAACAAGTATGAAATATACGATTTGTTGTGAAGAAACGTACCCGTTACTAGTCCATCGTCGTTCCGGGCATCCTTGGTGTCGATGTCGAAGGTTCAACGGCATGCGTTGGGGTTGATTTTCTTATTTGGGCACGCATTCCTAAAATGACCCAGTTGGCCACATTCGAAGCAAGCACCCGTTCTGTGTGCGTTGGGCATCTTTCGAGCGACGGGTCCTTGGCGCCGGTGGCGAAACCTGCCACATCCTTCAAAGTGATGCTTGTGGCATTCGTTACAAAAAGGTAGTTTTCCGGTATAGCCTTTCTTGTCGTTGGAGGCGAAAGGCTTCTTGGCGGGGTTGTTGTTATTGTTGTGGTTGCTTGATTGAGAGGCTTCCCATGTTCTTTTGTTGTTACTCGGGTGGTTCTCGACCATTTGTGTCGGTGCTTCCATTTCATTCACCGTTTCTAAGGCTTGGCGGGCCATTGTTAAAGCCTCTTGTAGGTTAGTGGGTTGAGATGTCATTACCTTGTGTTGAATGCTCTTAGGGAGGCCATCCATGTAAAGTTCGACTCTTAGGGATTCGGGAGTCATGAGAATTGGACACATCGAGACTAGTTCGGTAAACCGTTGATTATAAGCTCCGAGGTCATTCCCGACCGTTCTTAAATTTCTTAGCCCTTGCTCGAGCCTTCGAGTCTCATCGCGCGGGAAGTATTCGGTGATCATTCTTTCTCTTAATTCGGTCCAAGAGAGTGTAAGGGCTTCAACGATACCCACTGATTGTACATACGTGTTCCACCATGAGAGAGCAATACCGGTGAAAGTGAGGGTGGAAAACTTGACCTTATCTTGGTCTCGACAACCGCTTGTGTTAAAAACGGTCTCCATTTGTTCAAACCATCGGGTGAGAGTAACCGGTCCTCCGGTTCCATCGAAAGTGGGAGGATTGTACTTCATGAAGTTCTTGTAGGAGCAACCCTCGATTGAATTACCGGCTCCATGATTGTTGTTGTTAGAAAAGTGATCGGCCACGGCCGTACCCACGGCGGTGGTTATCATTCGTTGAAGAGCTTGTTCTAGAGTTTCGAGAGGAGTATTGTGTTGACCTTGATGAGCCATTGTTCCTTCATGAGACAAGAATATCGTTGGTTAGTATTTTCAACAATACTAACCAGAGTATGGAAATAGGATAGAGAGGAAATTTTTCCTTGACTCGCCTTAAATTCTTTACGTCATAATGTCGGAACGTCCATGTGAATCACCGTAATATAATCCCAGAAATTATATTACCCTGATTTACATGTGCATTTATCATTACTTTATAAAGTCAAGGTGGCGCGTCAACAAAATTTATCAACGTAAGATCAAGATCGAATTCGAGTTAGATATGATAGAAGAGTTCGAGTATAAATGCACAAATAGTCAAGTAATTCCTACTTCAGTCTATATGCCGGTTGTAGTCTAGATTCACCTATGTACCCTATGACTCGGGGTGGACACAAATGAACTCTAAATCCCTACAACCAAGGCTCTGATACCACCTGTAGCGACCCCAACAAATCGTCAAGTGACGGCGTCGGCTACGTGGGTCCCATTACCTGATTATAAGTCTTTAAGATAACGTTTGACCAAAATATGTCGCCTTCATTTCAAAATAAAGATTGTTTCAAAGTTTACAAGAATTGTTCAACCAAAAGTTAAGTTACAACGTTATAGATACGATTGAAATCTAGGCGACACGGTTTAAAGTAAAGTCAAAAGACGCTCCATGAAATGCATGTATACTCGACATCGGATGCAAGTATCAAATAGTAAGCGGAAGCATGTTTCACATATCGTGCAAGACCTGAGAAAAACATAGAAATCTGTCAACGAAAACGTTGGTGAAATCATAGGTTTAAGTAAGTAAGTACAAGTGAACCACAAGATTTGCATCAATGAAATAATAGTAATACATTCCAAAAGTTTGTTTCACGAGCACCCAATTATCAAAGCTTAACATTCCTTCCATTGTATACCCCATCACTTAGTGCTAGAACAAACACTGTTTCTCGAAAATATATTTCATTCGTAAACGGTAGCGAACCGTTTGAATGAGGGTTTGTCAAACCCATATGGATCCATACAACATAAGTTCTCGCTTACACCCGGCAAGTGTAACTAATGATAATCGAATTGAGGATTTTGTTCTAAACTCGTATGTAGAATGTTTGTTTTCCCGTTCTTGTGTTCACTTAGTTCAAAAGAATCGTTTATGTTTTCTCATCCCAATATAAGTTCAAAAAGAGTAAAAGTGGGACTATGATCTCACCTTTGATTGCAAGAGTAAATAAGTACTTCAACAAGTAACGTGCGTAAAGAACAACGCTAGTCTCGACCTAAACAAATAGGTTGTATCAATAACGGTAAACACGATAGGTCAAAGATGTTCAATTAGTCCTACGGCTCGTTACGACTCGATTAAGTATAGCATGTGAATCACGTTGTCAAGTTTCATACAAGAAACAAGTATAAAAACATGTTAGAATGATTGTATAAAAGTTTGGTTAAGTTTGACTAAAAGTCAAACTTGGTCAAAGTCAAAGTCAACGGGATCGGGTCGGGTCCCGAACTATTTTTCTGAGGTTTTTATTCATATATAAGCATGTTAGAACAAGTCTCATGTGAATCGGAGGTCTAGAACATGTCAAACATTTTTAGTAAAAAGGTCAAGGGAAACAGAATCTGGACGCGGCTTATGTCGCGCCGCGGCCAGGCCTGTCGCGCCGCGACAATGGCCGTGGCCTGGTCCCAGGCCTGTTTCACTTGTTCAAGGCTTGGTAAAATTTCAAACAAACGCAAAACTCAAACCGTAAACAATTAGAAAGCGTATCTCATACCGTTGGAAAGCTCTTTTGACAAGGAACACAACTAAACATGTTTCATCAAACAAAAATAACATTTACAATAACCGAAAACTCGTCAATTGATCAAGAAAGGTTTATTTTCAAAGTTTCAAGTTCGTAAAACGTATTTTATGATTCGGGAATCCAATTTACACATACGATATGCCGTTTCGAAGGTAATTAAGCATACATTACAACTAATCACTAACAATTAACATTCCATGGCATTCAAGCATCAAAAGTTCATGTCAAGAACTATCAAACCCTAGTCAAACATCACAAAATCAATATTCATGTTTTTGAAGTTTTCTTAATCAACCTACGCATCAAAACGAAGCTAGTGATACTAGTAACACAATTAAAACATGCACTTTAACAATCTAACAACATTAACTCATCCAAAATCAAGGATTAAGCACACCCATTTCAAGTTCATGCTAGTTACTCCAAAAACAACAAATCGAGCAAACCAAACATATATTCATGTTAGACTCGAGCCATAGACACTAACTAACACCATTTCAAATCAAAAACACGAATTTAGAGAAATCTAGAGTTTTAGAAATGTTACCCAAACGAGATGAAGTTGGTATCAAATTGTAGAGGATGAAGAGAGGATTCCAAATATGTAATCGGATTTGTTGTGAGCTTCCAAGATTGAATTTAGATGATGAATGAATGGAATGGGTTTGTGTGTGTGTTCTTGAGATGGAGAGAAAAGGGATGAGGGAGATGATGGAATGGATGAAATGGGTTGACTAGTTGACCTAGTCAACTAGTTTGCCCATTTGGCAACTCTGGTCCCTCGAGTTTCAAAGCGGGTGCGGGATTTAACCGATCGTATATTTTTAAAACGCAAGTTAACGAGAGATGTTATAATTAAATGACGGAATTATTATGAACGTTAGTCAACGGAAACTACGAATTTAAATAACGAAAGGTATTATTTAAAAGAAAAAGACGGTGTTAAAAATAAATTTAACGGAAAAACGCGGGATGTTACACCGACATTCTAATATTCTTCTTGCATTGGAAAATCGGTGTGTTATGAAAAGGTGATGGTAAGGTTTCATAGCTGGGCATTTTTTTTTCCAAGAAATAAAAGCTTATTTTGCTGATGACCTTCTTGACCGCCCTTGATTTTTTAGTGTTATTTGGCTTGTGTCATCTTGATTCGTTTGGTTGTACTTTTTGTGATGGTTGTTTTATGTGACGACCCGGAAATTTCCGAACAAATTTAAACTTTATCTTTATATCATTAGATAAATATTTCAAACATATATATTACGTACAAAATTACAATTCTAAATAAAAAAATATATATATATTTTAACTTAGTCATAAAACATCCTGATTTAAAATAATATATTTTGATAAACAACGAGCCACTGATTTATAGAAGAAAATGACCACAACGCTCAATTTTATAAGTTACATTTTTTATAAGATAATTTATTGATGAGTAAGTCAAATTATTAATAAGGGTACACGTCGCGTAACGTAAAAGGCTAGTTTTCTAAACGTACAAAAGCGCGTTCTAAAAACCGAAAGTGGTACATGAGTCGAGTGACAACGTACTAGTCACTTGAACAAAAATTACATTTTTACTACGCACGTAAATATAATATAATATTTAATTAATTCTAAAGATTAAATATATTATATATTAAATAATATATATATTAAGATCATGAGTGTCGGTAGCCAAATGAAAATGCAATTTGTGTTTTTATACTGTAAAATAGACAAGAGTTAGATTCATAAAAAAAATACTTATTAATACAAGCAATTTTTACATATATCATAAAGCATAAGCACACTATATTACATATATTACACCACACGAATACAACTATCTTATTCCGACTCGCTTGTTTCTTCTTCTTCGATTTTGGTTCGTTTTGCCAAGTTTCTAGGGATATATGATGTTCCCCTAATACGAGCCGTCGTTTTCCACATTGGTTTAGAAAAACCTGGTGGTTTAGAGGTTCCCGGGTCATTGTTACAACTTAAGGACTTCGGGGGTTGACGATACATATAAAGTTCATCGGGGTTGGAATTAGATTTCTCTATTTTTATGCCCTTTCCCTTATTATTTTCTTTTGCCTTTTTAAATTCAGTTGGGGTAATTTCTATAACATCATCGGAATTCTCGTCGGAATCCGATTCATCGGAGAATTGGTAATCCTCCCAATATTTTGCTTCCTTGGCGGAAACACCATTGACCATAATTAACCTTGGTCGGTTGGTTGAGGATTTTCTTTTACTTAACCGTTTTATTATTTCCCCCACCGGTTCTATTTCTTCATCCGGTTCCGATTCTTCTTCCGGTTCCGATTCTTCTTCCGGTTCCGACTCTTCTTCCGGTTCCTCTTCGGGAACTTGTGAATCAGTCCACGAATCATTCCAATTTACATTTGACTCTTCATTATTATTAGGTGAGTCAATGGGACTTGTTCTAGAGGTAGACATCTATCACATAATATCAAACGCGTTAAGAGATTAATATATCACATAATATTCACATGTTAAAAATATATAGTTTCCAACAAAATTTGTTAAGCAATCATTTTTCAAGTAAACACGGTCGAAGTCCAGACTCACTAATGCATCCTAACAAACTCGATAAGACACACTAATGTAAAATTCTGGTTCTCTAAGACCAACTGAAATGTCCCGTTCTTATTGATTAAAAACGTTCCATATTAATTGATTTCGTTGTGAGGTTTTGACCTCTATATGAGATGTTTTTCAAAGACTACATTCATTTTAAAACAAACCATAACCTTTATTTCATCAATAAAGGTTTAAAAAGCTTTACGTAGATTATCAAATAATGATAATCTAAAATATCCTGTTTACACACGACCATTACATAATGGTTTACAATACAAATATGTTACAACAAAATAAGTTTCTTGAATGCAGTTTTTACACAATATCATACAAGCATGGACTCCAAATCTCGTCCTTATTTAAGTATGCGACAGCGGAAGCTCTTAATAATCACCTGAGGATAAACATGCTTAAAACGTCAACAAAAATGTTGGTGAGTTATAGGTTTAACCTATATATATCAAATCATAATAATAGACCACAAGATTTCATATTTCAATACACATCCCATACATAGAGATAAAAATCATTCATATGGTGAACACCTGGTAACCGACATTAACAAGATGCATATATAAGAATATCCCCATCATTCCGGGACACCCTTCGGATATGATATAAATTTTGAAGTACTAAAGCATCCGGTACTTTGGATGGGGTTTGTTAGGCCCAATAGATCTATCTTTAGGATTCGCGTCAATTAGGGTGTCTGTTCCCTAATTCTTAGATTACCAGACTTAATAAAAAGGGGCATATTTGATTTCGATAATTCAACCATAGAATGTAGTTTCACGTACTTGTGTCTATTTTGTAAATCATTTATAAAACCTGCATGTATTCTCATCCCAAAAATATTAGATTTTAAAAGTGGGACTATAACTCACTTTCACAGATTTTTACTTCGTCGGGAAGTAAGAGTTGGCCACTGGTTGATTCACGAACCTATAACAATATATACATATATATCAAAGTATGTTCAAAATATATTTACAACACTTTTAATATATTTTAATGTTTTAAGTTTATTAAGTCAGCTGTCCTCGTTAGTAACCTACAACTAGTTGTCCACAGTTAGATGTACAGAAATAAATCGATAAATATTATCTTGAATCAATCCACGACCCAGTGTATACGTATCTCAGTATTGATCACAACTCAAACTATATATATTTTGGAATCAACCTCAACCCTGTATAGCTAACTCCAACATTCACATATAGAGTGTCTATGGTTGTTCCGAAATATATATAGATGTGTCGACATGATAGGTCGAAACATTGTATACATGTCTATGGTATCTTAAGATTACATAATATACAATACAAGTTGATTAAGTTATGGTTGGAATAGATTTGTTACCAATTTTCACGTAGCTAAAATGAGAAAAATTATCCAATCTTGTTTTACCCATAACTTCTTCATTTTAAATCCGTTTTGAGTGAATCAAATTGCTATGGTTTCACATTGAACTCTATTTTATGAATCTAAACAGAAAAAGTATAGGTTTATAGTCGGAAAAATAAGTTACAAGTCGTTTTTGTAAAGGTAGTCATTTCAGTCGAAAGAACGACGTCTAGATGACCATTTTAGAAAACATACTTCCACTTTGAGTTTAACCATAATTTTTGGATATAGTTTCATGTTCATAATAAAAATCATTTTCCTAGAATAACAACTTTTAAATCAAAGTTTATCATAGTTTTTAATTAACTAACCCAAAACAGCCCGCGGTGTTACTACGACGGCGTAAATCCAGTTTTACGGTGTTTTTCGTGTTTCCAGGTTTTAAATCATTAAGTTAGCATATCATATAGATATAGAACATGTGTTTAGTTGATTTTAAAAGTCAAGTTAGAAGGATTAACTTTTGTTTGCGAACAAGTTTAGAATTAACTAAACTATGTTCTAGTGATTACAAGTTTAAACCTTCGAATAAGATAGCTTTATATGTATGAATCGAATGATGTTATGAACATCATTACTACCTTAAGTTCCTTGGATAAACCTACTGGAAAAGAGAAAAATGTATCTAGCTTCAACGGATCCTTGGATGGCTCGAAGTTCTTGAAGCAGAATCATGACTTGAAAACAAGTTCAAGTAAGATCATCACTTGAAATAAGATTGTTATAGTTATAGAAATTGAACCAAAGTTTGAATATAATTATTACCTTGTATTAGAATGATAACCTACTGTAAGAAACAAAGATTTCTTGAGGTTGGATGATCACCTTGCAAGATTGGAAGTGAGCTAGCAAACTTGAAAGTATTCTTGATTTTATGTAACTAGAACTTGTAGAATATATGAAGAACACTTAGAACTTGAAGATAGAACTTGAGAGAGATCAATTAGATGAAGAAAATTGAAGAATGAAAGTGTTTGTAGGTGTTTTTGGTCATTGGTGTATGGATTAGATATAAAGGATATGTAATTTTGTTTTCATGTAAATTAGTCATGAATGATTACTCATATTTTTGTAATTTTATGAGATATTTCATGCTAGTTGCCAAATGATGGTTCCCACATGTGTTAGGTGACTCACATGGGCTGCTAAGAGCTGATCATTGGAGTGTATATACCAATAGTACATACATCTAAAAGCTGTGTATTGTACGAGTACGAATACGGGTGCATACGAGTAGAATTGTTGATGAAACTGAACGAGGATGTAATTGTAAGCATTTTTGTTAAGTAGAAGTATTTTGATAATTGTATTGAAGTCTTTCAAAAGTGTATAAATACATATTAAAACACTACATGTATATACATTTTAACTGAGTCGTTAAGTCATCGTTAGTCGTTACATGTAAGTGTTGTTTTGAAACCTTTAGGTTAACGATCTTGTTAAATGTTGTTAACCCAATGTTTAAAATATCAAATGAGATTTTAAATTATTATATTATCATGATATTATCATGTATGAATATCTCTTAATATGATATATATACATTAAATGTCTTTACAACGATAATCGTTACATATATGTCTCGTTTAAAAATCATTAAGTTAGTAGTCTTGTTTTTACATATGTAGTTCATTGTTAATATACTTAATGATATGTTTACTTATCATAGTATCATGTTAACTATATATATATCCATATATATGTCATCATATAGTTTTTACAAGTTTTAACGTTCGTGAATCACCGGTCAACTTGGGTGGTCAATTGTCTATATGAAACATATTTCAATTAATCAAGTCTTAACAAGTTTGATTGATTAACATGTTGGAAACATTTAATCATGTAAATATCAATCTCAATTAATATATATAAATATGGAAAATTTCGGGTCACTATAGTACCTACCCGTTAAATAAATTTCGTCCCGAAATTTTAAGCTGTTGAAGGTGTTGACGAATCTTCTGGAAATAGGTGCGGGTATTTCTTCTTCATCTGATCTTCACACTCCCAGGTGAACTCGGGTCCTCTACGAGCATTCCATCGAACCTTAACAATTGGTATCTTGTTTTGCTTAAGTCTTTTAACCTCACGATCCATTATTTCGACGGGTTCTTCGATGAATTGGAGTTTTTCGTTGATTTGAATTTCATCTAATGGAATAGTGAGATCTTCTTTAGCAAAACATTTCTTCAAATTCGAGACGTGGAAAGTGTTATGTACAGCCGCGAGTTGTTGAGGTAACTCAAGTCGGTAAGCTACTGGTCCGACACGATCAATAATCTTGAATGGTCCAATATACCTTGGATTTAATTTCCCTCGTTTACCAAATCGAACAACGCCTTTCCAAGGTGCAACTTTAAGCATGACCATCTCTCCAATTTCAAATTCTATATCTTTTCTTTTAATGTCAGCGTAGCTCTTTTGTCGACTTTGGGCGGTTTTCAACCGTTGTTGAATTTGGATGATCTTCTCGGTAGTTTCTTGTATAATCTCCGGACTCGTAATCTGTCTATCCCCCACTTCACTCCAACAAATCGGAGACCTGCACTTTCTACCATAAAGTGCTTCAAACGGTGCCATCTCAATGCTTGAATGGTAGCTGTTGTTGTAGGAAAATTCTGCTAACGGTAGATGTCGATCCCAACTGTTTCCGAAATCAATAACACATGCTCGTAGCATGTCTTCAAGCGTTTGTATCGTCCTTTCGCTCTGCCCATCAGTTTGTGGATGATAGGCAGTACTCATGTCTAGACGAGTTCCTAATGCTTGCTGTAATGTCTGCCAGAATCTTCAAATAAATCTGCCATCCCTATCAGAGATAATAGAGATTGGTATTCCATGTCTGGAGACGACTTCCTTCAAATATAGTCGTGCTAACTTCTCCATCTTGTCATCTTCTCTTATTGGCAGGAAGTGTGCTGATTTGGTGAGACGATCAACTATTACCCAAATAGTATCAAAACCACTTGCAGTCCTTGGCAATTTAGTGATGAAATCCATGGTAATGTTTTCCCATTTCCATTCTGGGATTTCGGGTTGTTGAAGTAGACCTGATGGTTTCTGATGCTCAGCTTTGACCTTAGAACACGTCAAACATTCTCCTACGTATTTAGCAACATCGGCTTTCATACCCGGCCACCAAAAATGTTTCTTGAGATCCTTGTACATCTTCCCCGTTCCAGGATGTATTGAGTATCTGGTTTTATGAGCTTCTCTAAGTACCATTTCTCTCATATTTCCAAATTTTGGTACCCAAATCCTTTCAGCCCTATACCGGGTTCCGTCTTCCTGAATATTAAGATGCTTCTCCGATCCTTTGGGTATTTCATCCTTTAAATTTCCCTCTTTTAAAACTCCTTGTTGCGCCTTCTTTATTTGAGTAGTAAGGTTATTATGAATCATTATATTCATAGATTTTACTCGAATGGGTTCTCTGTCCTTCCTGCTCAAGTCATCGGCTACCACATTTGCCTTCCCCGGGTGGTAACGAATCTCAAAGTCGTAATCATTCAATAATTCAATCCACCTACGCTGCCTCATATTCAGTTGTTTCTGATTAAATATGTGTTGAAGACTTTTGTGGTCGGTATATATAATACTTTTGACCCCATATAAGTAGTGCCTCCAAGTCTTTAATGCAAAAACAACAGTGCCTAATTCCAAATCATGCGTCGTATAATTTTGTTCGTGAATCTTCAATTGTCTAGACGCATAAGTAATCACCTTCGTTCGTTGCATTAATACACAACCGAGACCTTGCTTTGATGCGTCACAATAAATCACAAAATCATCATTCCCTTCAGGCAATGACAATATAGGTGCTGTAGTTAGCTTTTTCTTCAATAACTGAAATGCTTTCTCTTGTTCATCATTCCATTCAAATTTCTTCCCTTTATGCGTTAATGCAGTCAAGGGTTTTGCTATTCTAGAAAAGTCTTGGATGAACCTTCTGTAGTAACCAGCTAGTCCTAAAAACTGGCGTATGTGTTTCGGAGTTTTCGGGGTTTCCCACTTTTCAACAGTTTCTATCTTTGCCGGATCCACCTTAATACCTTCTTTGTTCACTATGTGACCGAGGAATTGAACTTCTTCCAACCAAAATGCACACTTTGAAAACTTAGCGTACAATTCTTCCTTCCTCAATACTTCTAACACCTTTTTCAAATGTTCACCGTGTTCTTGGTCATTCTTTGAGTAAATAAGTATGTCATCAATGAAAACAATGACAAACTTGTCAAGGTATGGTCCACACACTCGGTTCATAAGGTCCATGAACACAGCTGGTGCATTAGTTAAACCAAACGGCATGACCATAAACTCGTAATGACCGTAACGTGTTCTGAAAGCAGTCTTTGGAATATCATCTTCTTTCACCCGCATTTGATGATACCCGGAACGTAAGTCAATCTTTGAATAAACAGACGAGCCTTGTAGTTGATCAAATAAGTTGTCGATTCTCGGTAGTGGGTAGCGGTTCTTGATGGTAAGTTTGTTCAACTCTCGGTAGTCGATACACAACCTGAATGTACCATCTTTCTTCTTGACAAACAAAACAGGAGCTCCCCACGGTGATGTGCTTGGTTGAATGAAACCACGCTCTAAAAGTTCTTGTAATTGGCTTTGCAGTTCTTTCATCTCGCTGGGTGCGAGTCTGTAAGGAGCACGAGCTATTGGTGCAGCTCCTGGTACAAGATCTATTTGAAATTCAACGGATCGATGTGGGGGTAATCCCGGTAATTCTTTCGGAAATACATCGGGAAATTCTTTTGCAATGGGATCATCATTGATGCTCTTTTCTTCAGTTTGTACTTTCTCGACGTGTGCTAGAACAGCATAGCAACCTTTTCTTATTAGTTTTTGTGCCTTCAAATTACTAATAAGATGTAGCTTCGTGTTGCCCTTTTCTCCGTACACCATTAAGGGTTTTCCTTTTTCTCGTATAATGCGAATTGCATTTTTGTAACAAACGATCTCTGCTTTCACTTCTTTCAACCAGTCCATACCGATTATCACATCAAAACTCCCTAACTCTACTGGTATCAAATCAATCTTAAATGTTTCGCTAACCAGTTTAATTTCTCGATTCCGACATATATTATCTGCTGAAATTAATTTACCATTTGCTAATTCGAGTAAAAATTTACTATCCAAAGGCGTCAATGGACAACTTAATTTAGCACAAAAATCTCTACTCATATAGCTTATATCACACCCGAATCAAATAAAACGTAAGCAGATTTATTGTCAATAAGAAACGTACCCGTAACAAGCTCCGGGTCTTCCTGTGCCTCTGCCGCATTAATATTGAAAACTCTTTCGCGGCCTTGTCCATTCGTGTTCTCCTGGTTCGGGCAATTTCTAATAATGTGGCCCGGTTTTCCACATTTATAACAAACTACATTGGCATAACTTGCTCCGACACTACTTGCTCCGCCATTACTCATTCCGACACCATTTGTTCCTTTCGTTCTATTAACCCCTGGTCCGTAGACCTCACACTTCGCCGCGCTATGACCATTTCTTTTACACTTGTTGCAAAATTTGGTGCAGAACCCCGAGTGATACTTTTCACACCTTTGGCATAGCTGCTTCTGATTGTTGTTGTTGTTGTTGCGGTTTTTATTGTTATTGGGATGATTGTTGTAGTTGCTGTTGTTGTTGTTGTTGTTGTTGTTGTTGTTGTTGTTGTTGTTGGGCCGTTTGTTGTAGTTGCGATTGATGTTGCGATTGTTGGGATAATTGTTGCGATTATTGTTGTAATTGCTGTTGTTGTTGTATTGGTGATTCTTATCACCGTTTTCCTCCCACTTTCTTTTGACTTGCTTCACATTGGCCTCTTCAGCAGTCTGTTCTTTAATTCTTTCTTCAATCTGGTTCACTAGTTTGTGAGCCATTCTACATGCCTGTTGTATGGAGGCGGGCTCGTGTGAACTTATATCTTCTTGGATTCTTTCCGGTAATCCTTTCACAAACGCGTCGATCTTCTCTTCCTCATCTTCGAATGCTCCCGGACACAATAGGCACAATTCTGTGAATCGTCTTTCGTACGTGGTAATATCAAATCCTTGGGTTCGTAACCCTCTAAGTTCTGTCTTGAGCTTATTGACCTCGGTTTTGGGACGGTACTTCTCGTTCATCAAGTGCTTGAATGCTGACCACGGTAGTGCGTACGCATCGTCTTGTCCCACTTGCTCTAGATAGGTATTCCACCATGTTAACGCAGAACCTGTGAAGGTATGCGTAGCGTACTTCACTTTGTCCTCTTCAGTACACTTACTTATGGCAAACACTGATTCGACCTTCTCGGTCCACCGTTTCAATCCGATCGGTCCTTCGGTTCCATCAAATTTCAAAGGTTTGCAGGCAGTGAATTCTTTGTAGGTGCATCCTACACGATTTCCTGTACTGCTAGATCCAAGGTTATTGTTGGTATGTAGCGCAACCTGTACTGCGGCTATGTTTGAAGCTAGAAAAGTACGGAATTCCTCTTCATTCATATTCACGGTGTGTCGAGTAGTCGGTGCCATTTCCTTCAAAATAGTCAAATGGAACAAGTTAATCATACAGAATATTAAGATTAGTTAATAGTATTTCGTAGCATAATATGAACTCATTTATAAAAGCTTTTTCTTCATATTAGCGTTTTATAAGTTTAAATTCGGGTAGTACCTACCCGTTAAGTTCATACTTAGTAGCTAATATACAATTCAACTACTACAATTCTATATGAAAAACTGATTATAATAATATTTCGCGTTCAAACTTTTACACAATATTTTACAAACTTACAATACCGCTTATTTTACATATAGCATGAAATATAGCACACAATAAATTTGATACAAGATGGTTGTGAAGATATTCTAGCTAATACACAAGTCGTTCAGCAAAGGCAATAAAGACACGTAATTCATACGTCCAGAAACAAGTCATGCATTCTGGTTTTACTAGGATTACTTCCCATCCTTGGTCTTGTGGAACATAACCGTTATGACCGTTGATAAGACGGCGTGTTGTAACGTCGTCAAAGGGGCGAGGGTTACGTAATGTCCAACAGTCCCGTAACAATCTAAAAACCTCATTTCTTACCCCAATTACCGACTCCGTCACTTGTGGGAACGTTTTGTTTAATAGTTGTAGCCCGATGTTCTTGTTCTCACTTTGGTGAGAAGCGAACATTACTAATCCGTAAGCATAACATGCTTTTTTATGTTGCATGTTAGCCGCTTTTTCTAAATCACGAAGTCCAATATTCGGATATATTGAGTCAAAATAATTTCTTAACCCATTGCGTAAAATAGCATTTGGGTTCCCCGTAATATATGCGTCAAAGTAAACACATCGTAACTTATGGATTTCCCAATGTGATATCCCCCATCTTTCGAACGAAAGCCTTTTATAAACCAAGGCATTCTTGGAACGTTCTTCGAATGTCTTACAAACTGATCTCGCCTTAAATAGTTGTGCCGAAGAATTCTGACCGACTCTACACAAGATTTCATCAATCATGTCTCCGGGTAGGTCTCTTAAAATATTGGGTTGTCTATCCATTTTGTGTTTTTATACTGTAAAATAGACAAGAGTTAGATTCATAAAAAAAATACTTATTAATACAAGCAATTTTTACATATATCATAAAGCATAAGCACACTATATTACATATATTACACCACACGAATACAACTATCTTATTCCGACTCGCTTGTTTCTTCTTCTTCGATTTTGGTTCGTTTTGCCAAGTTTCTAGGGATATATGATGTTCCCCTAATACGAGCCGTCGTTTTCCACATTGGTTTAGAAAAACCTGGTGGTTTAGAGGTTCCCGGGTCATTGTTACAACTTAAGGACTTCGGGGGTTGACGATACATATAAAGTTCATCGGGGTTGGAATTAGATTTCTCTATTTTTATGCCCTTTCCATTATTATTTTCTTTTGCCTTTTTAAATTCAGTTGGGGTAATTTCTATAACATCATCGGAATTCTCGTCGGAATCCGATTCATCGGAGAATTGGTAATCCTCCCAATATTTTGCTTCCTTGGCGGAAACACCATTGACCATAATTAACCTTGGTCGGTTGGTTGAGGATTTTCTTTTACTTAACCGTTTTATTATTTCCCCCACCGGTTCTATTTCTTCATCCGGTTCCGATTCTTCTTCCGGTTCCGATTCTTCTTCCGGTTCCGACTCTTCTTCCGGTTCCTCTTCGGGAACTTGTGAATCAGTCCACGAATCATTCCAATTTACATTTGACTCTTCATTATTATTAGGTGAGTCAATGGGACTTGTTCTAGAGGTAGACATCTATCACATAATATCAAACGCGTTAAGAGATTAATATATCACATAATATTCACATGTTAAAAATATATAGTTTCCAACAAAATTTGTTAAGCAATCATTTTTCAAGTAAACACGGTCGAAGTCCAGACTCACTAATGCATCCTAACAAACTCGATAAGACACACTAATGTAAATTTCTGGTTCTCTAAGACCAACGCTCGGATACCAACTGAAATGTCCCGTACTTATTGATTAAAAACGTTCCATATTAATTGATTTCGTTGCGAGGTTTTGACCTCTATATGAGACGTTTTTCAAAGACTGCATTCATTTTAAAACAAACCATAACCTTTATTTCATCAATAAAGGTTTAAAAAGCTTTACGTAGATTATCAAATAATGATAATCTAAAATATCCTGTTTACACACGACCATTACATAATGGTTTACAATACAAATATGTTACAACAAAATAAGTTTCTTGAATGCAGTTTTTACACAATATCATACAAGCATGGACTCCAAATCTCGTCCTTATTTAAGTATGCGACAGCGGAAGCTCTTAATAATCACCTGAGGATAAACATGCTTAAAACGTCAACAAAAATGTTGGTGAGTTATAGGTTTAACCTATATATATCAAATCATAATAATAGACCACAAGATTTCATATTTCAATACACATCCCATACATAGAGATAAAAATCATTCATATGGTGAACACCTGGTAACCGACATTAACAAGATGCATATATAAGAATATCCCCATCATTCCGGGACACCCTTCGGATATGATATAAATTTTGAAGTACTAAAGCATCCGGTACTTTGGATGGGGTTTGTTAGGCCCAATAGATATATCTTTAGGATTCGCGTCAATTAGGGTGTCTGTTCCCTAATTCTTAGATTACCAGACTTAATAAAAAGGGGCATATTCGATTTTGATAATTCAACCATAGAATGTAGTTTCACGTACTTGTGTCTATTTTGTAAATCATTTATAAAACCTGCATGTATTCTCATCCCAAAAATATTAGATTTTAAAAGTGGGACTATAACTCACTTTCACAGATTTTTACTTCGTCGGGAAGTAAGAGTTGGCCACTGGTTAATTCACGAACCTATAACAATATATACATATATATCAAAGTATGTTCAAAATATATTTACAACACTTTTAATATATTTTAATGTTTTAAGTTTATTAAGTCAGCTGTCCTCGTTAGTAACCTACAACTAGTTGTCCACAGTTAGATGTACATAAATAAATCGATAAATATTATCTTGAATCAATCCACGACCCAGTGTATACGTATCTCAGTATTGATCACAACTCAAACTATATATATTTTGGAATCAACCTCAACCCTGTATAGCTAACTCCAACATTCACATATAGAGTGTCTATGGTTGTTCCGAAATATATATAGATGTGTCGACATGATAGGTCGAAACATTGTATATGTGTCTATGGTATCTCAAGATTACATAATATAAAATACAAGTTGATTAAGTTATGGTTGGAATAGATTTGTTACCAATTTTCACGTAGCTAAAATGAGAAAAATTATCCAATCTTGTTTTACCCATAACTTCTTCATTTTAAATCCGTTTTGAGTGAATCAAATTGCTATGGTTTCATATTGAACTCTATTTTATGAATCTAAACAGAAAAAGTATAGGTTTATAGTCGGAAAAATAAGTTACAAGTCGTTTTTGTAAAGGTAGTCATTTCAGTCGAAAGAACGACGTCTAGATGACTATTTTAGAAAACATACTTCCACTTTGAGTTTAACCATAATTTTTGGATATAGTTTCATGTTCATAATAAAAATCATTTTCCCAGAATAACAACTTTTAAATCAAAGTTTATCATAGTTTTTAATTAACTAACCCAAAACAGCCCGCGGTGTTACTACGACGGCGTAAATCCAGTTTTACGGTGTTTTTCGTGTTTCCAGGTTTTAAATTATTAAGTTAGCATATCATATAGATATAGAACATGTGTTTAGTTGATTTTAAAAGTCAAGTTAGAAGGATTAACTTTTGTTTGCGAACAAGTTTAGAATTAACTAAACTATGTTCTAGTGATTACAAGTTTAAACCTTCAAATAAGATAGCTTTATATGTATGAATCGAATGATGTTATGAACATCATTACTACCTTAAGTTCCTTGGATAAACCTACTGGAAAAGAGAAAAATGGATCTAGCTTCAACGGATCCTTGGATGGCTCGAATTTCTTGAAGCAGAATCATGACACGAAAACAAGTTCAAGTAAGATCATCACTTGAAATAAGATTGTTATAGTTATAGAAATTGAACCAAAGTTTGAATATAATTATTACCTTGTATTAGAATGATAACTTACTATAAGAAACAAAGATTTCTTGAGGTTGAATGATCACCTTACAAGATTGGAAGTGAGCTAGCAAACTTGAAAGTATTCTTGATTTTATGTAACTAGAACTTGTAGAATATATGAAGAACACTTAGAACTTGAAGATAGAACTTGAGAGAGATCAATTAGATGAAGAAAATTGAAGAATGAAAGTGTTTGTAGGTGTTTTTGGTCGTTGGTGTATGGATTAGATATAAAGGATATGTAATTTTGTTTTCATGTAAATAAGTCATGAATGATTACTCATATTTTTGTAATTTTATGAGATATTTCATGCTAGTTGCCAAATGATGGTTCCCACATGTGTTAGGTGACTCACATGGGCTGCTAAGAGCTGATCATTGGAGTGTATATACCAATAGTACATACATCTAAAAGCTGTGTATTGTACGAGTACGAATACGGGTGCATACGAGTAGAATTGTTGATGAAACTGAACGAGGATGTGATTGTAAGCATTTTTGTTAAGTAGAAGTATTTTGATAAGTGTATTGAAGTCTTTCAAAAGTGTATAAATACATATTAAAACACTACATGTATATACATTTTAACTGAGTCGTTAAGTCATCGTTAGTCGTTACATGTAAGTGTTGTTTTGAAACCTTTAGGTTAACGATCTTGTTAAATGTTGTTAACCCAATGTTTATAATATCAAATGAGATTTTAAATTATTATATTATCATGATATTATCATGTATGAATATCTCTTAATATGATATATATACATTAAATGTCTTTACAACGATAATCGTTACATATATGTCTCGTTTAAAAATCATTAAGTTAGTAGTCTTGTTTTTACATATGTAGTTCATTGTTAATATACTTAATGATATGTTTACTTATCATAGTATAATGTTAACTATATATATATATCCATATATATGTCATCATATAGTTTTTACAAGTTTTAACGTTCGTGAATCACCGGTCAAGTTGGGTGGTCAATTGTCTATATGAAACATATTTCAATTAATCAAGTCTTAACAAGTTTGATTGCTTAAAATGTTGGAAACATTTAATCATGTAAATATCAATCTCAATTAATATATATAAACATGGAAAAGTTCGGGTCACTACACACGTTAGTTTGCGTGTATTATTAAGATGATTATACAAAGGGTATAAATTATATATACGTTAAGTTTAGTTACCAGGGTGCTTAATTTCGTAGAATATTTTGATAAACATTTCTGGATGAAACAACTGAAAACTTGTGATTCACCTTTATATACAGATTATGCGCAACATTAAAACTATGAACTCACCAACCTTTGTGTTGACACTTTTAAGCATGTTTATTCTCAGATTTCTAGAAGTCTTCCGCTGTTTGCTTATATGTGATACAAGCTATGTGCATGGAGTCATATATGCTTTATTCAAGAAAGCTTTGCATTCACAAAATAATCACCGTGTATCTTATTTTGACTGCATTGTCAATGAATGTATTATGGTAAACTATTATTTATGGTGATTGTCTATATGTAAAAATCATCAAACGTTGAAAACCTTAGAAATTGATATTCATTTATTGTGTACCTTTTGAAAAGAATGCAATGTTTACAAAATGTATCATATAGAGGTCAAAACCTCACTATGAAATCAATGAATGATGTATTCGTCCAAAGGGATTGGGAAGGATCGTCACAGTTGGTATCAGAACTTGAGGTCATAGGGAACCGGAATTTGCATTAGTGTGTTTAACTGGTAATTGTTAGGATGCATTAGTGAGTCTGGACTATGACCGTATATGTTTTTACCGAGTTTTGCTTATTATTTCTTGTCAGAAATTACCTGTTATTATCTTAAACCTAAGACACGTTTTACTGCATTGATTGCATAGATAGTGTATGGACAAATTTCGTATCTTAAGCATATCTATTACAGTAAACTCTGTCTTACACTTTTCGAAAATTTCTCCGTAACTTATGGGATTTTGGTATTATATATACATATGTAAATTATGTATCGGAGAATACCAAACTAAATCCTATAATCTATCTCATATCAAAATCAATTCCCTGATTATACAAGATGGATCACGTATCTAGTTCAAATTCCTTAAACTCCGACAGCTATTCCGATATGGATATTCACCTGAACTCCGAAGACAGTGTAACCGGAATGGATCAACCAATTAGCCATCATCTATTCTGGATGAATTGGGGATGGGTTCGTAGTCTACTTAATCATTGGAGACAAGAAGAAGGCGATCCCTTCCATCCACCACATTGCCCTCTTGGCGAAGAACCTGAAGCATTTACAGGCGAACCTGTTCGTGATACCATTTTCTCTCTCATTTCTAGAGTATCTCATCATGATTATATACTATCTCACATTCTAGATCTCATTCTCATCCGAACCGACAATCATCCCGGTGTAATAGAAGAAGTCAACGAGCTTCGCGCTCGGGTAGTTGCTTTGGAGAATATGGTGCAAAGGTTACAAGCACCAGCAGCAGCACCGGCATCAACAATACCACCATCAACAACACCAACAGTACCATCACCACCACCAACAACAACATCCACATCCCACACTTCAACATCACAATTTGTACCTTGAGCATCAACGTCATACTCACCATAGATACTAAGGAGTACCAACAACAATAACCGATGAAGTATTGATTCATAACTTCATTGGAGAAATATTCTGCGGCGATTATGTAATATCTAAAGTCTTAGAAATTATCTATTCCAGCCATAACCGTAAATCAGATGAGTGGACCGAGATGATATAAGGAAGAGTAGAAAACCTGACCGGAATGGTGCACGATTTACAAGCTAGACTTGTTTTACCAGCAGCATCAACAGTACCGTCAGTATCACCAACACCGGCAAAACCTGTAGCACTACAAGTTCCGCCAATTCCGTAATCACCAACATCATCACAAATCAACAACGCGTATATTGTATCAACGAGATATGAAGTATTAAATCATTTTCCCTGAAGAAATTATATGTATATTTAATATATATGAATTTTGAAATCAAAATAAATCTTTTCGTACTAAGCTATTACATGTGAATCTTAACTGGTAGGTACTACTCGGTTAGTTCATATTACTAATATGCAATGATGTACATCCTTCATTAACGACATAACCATCGTTAATTACAATCTCTGTTTCAAATTCAATGAATTCCTTTTCATAATAAACTAAGTGTATTATTCAATTACACGTTTGATTTTACACTTTCATTTTCGATGTACTCGAAACTTTCTAGAAAACATCATTCGTACCTTGCGAAGTTAGCAAGAGTTCCATAAGCACCAACATGATTCACTAAGAAAATATCAATAAAACTGGATAACGAAGTATTGATTACATTAGTGAAATACTCCGCGAAGATTATTAAATCTTTAATGTTTTAGAGATTATTCATTTCTGATCCAGCTGAAAATCAAATGAGCTTAATATGATATTAACTCATTAAATCTGTATTACATCTGAAGAAAATATACATATTTATATTTTCATAAAGACTGTAATAAAATTCTCGGGTACAAAATATTACTTGTGAAACTTTTAACGGGTAGGTAATACCCGAAAGATATATGAATTCACAATTGATATGTTACATTATTCGATTTTGATTCAGCAAATCATCAACTATACTCACTACTTTCACAACGATATACATTCTTTCCTAGAAATCAAAACAACCATTCACATTCAAATTTGATTACATATTCTGATTTTGAAAAATCAGAATCCAAGCCAAAATTTAACAGAAAACATCACTCTTAGATTCTTACATCTTTCAAAGCTATACTTTGACTTCAAAACTGTGCTAGAACATCACTTCTATTCATAAACCCAGAAAAAAATATTTATATCAATTAAAATTCTAGAACATCATATGTATCTTGACAATTACAATCTTCATGCAAACCCTTCAAACTTTTGAAAACACCTCGGATTGATAACCAACGATTCGGTTATGATAACTTTGAATGCTGATGAAGCAGCAAAAACTGTAAACGACCTTAACAGCCAAAAGTTTGATGATAAAGAATAGTGAGTTGGCAAAGCTAAAAAAAAAGAAGAGAAGGTTTGGAACTGGAAAACGGATTGAGCAAAGTATGAAGGAGGCTGTGGATAAATCACAAAGACTAAACCTGCCTTCAAAGAATCCAAATGATTCAGTATCTGCTGAAGTCATTAACAAATACCTTACTCCTGATACTAAACCCCTACGGACAATATTCTTCATCATCCTCTGATATTAGAAATTTTAAGATATCATCGTATCTTTCATTATAAATATCCTCCATAATTCTAAAGATATTTCCATAATTATTCTTATCTGAAATCATTTACCTCTTCGCGCTATCTGTATTACATCATAAAAGAAAATATTTTAGTTTCTAAATTCTGAAACTTTCGAGTTTAAAATAGGAATATTTTTGAAGTAGTGTTGAGAACTGAAGCATGAGTTAGTATAATATAATGACACTTGATCAACGTGATTATATTACAGTAATTCATGCTGAGTTTGTAAATGGAATGTAATGATTCACAGATCATAACATCATCATGTACCATGTTACACGACTCTTGTAACCTATTTAATCTCTAAAATATCAAGAAAATATTTCTTGATGATTCGGTCTTTTCCAGGGTATTCTGGTAATTTAACAAATCAAAATCGTGCCATTATCATTTCCTTCCTAGAATATTAACAATGTTCATTCCGAAATTTATATATGCGAATTCTGGACCATTACAAGAGATGCCTAATCGCAAGAAGAAGAAACGAAGGGACAAAGCTCCGAAATAGAAATTGGAGTATAAATCGCAGTAAATAGGAGGGAGTATTAACTGTGGATGACAATGATTATAGAAGACAGAAGTAGGGACATTGAAATATAAGGGGAGATATAAACCCCGATAACAGCGCATAAATTACAAACCGTGAATATCAATGTTTATCGCAACATAAAGACACGGGAGAATTAAAAGCACTATAACCCCAAGAGCAAAGTAGAAG
Source organism: Rutidosis leptorrhynchoides (assembly GCF_046630445.1). Classification (NCBI taxonomy): domain Eukaryota; kingdom Viridiplantae; phylum Streptophyta; class Magnoliopsida; order Asterales; family Asteraceae; genus Rutidosis; species Rutidosis leptorrhynchoides. The sequence goes on from NC_092337.1 coordinate 69,401,079, forward strand.
TAAGCAGATTCCTCTGGTGAAAGTTGGAAAAGGAGAATGATTGTTGTGATAGTAAGGATAAGGACAAGGATCAGAACTGAATTAAGCATTTTCACAATCTTTTGAATTTGAGAATTAAGTATAGGAATGGTAAAAGTGACAAACCGAAAGAAGTTAATTTATAGTGAAATATTTTATAGAGAAATCAAGGCAGATCTCCGCATTTAATTAGAGAGATCCTAATTTCCTTATTCGCCGAAGAATCAAATCTTTTAGATTTAGAAGATTTTCTTTAAATCCCTTGAATTCCGGAATTCAACCAAGACAACGTCAAAAGTTAAGACAAAACTTTAGTTCTCATTTCATTCCTTTTAGGATAGCTTCACTCGTACTCTTCAATTAATCGAATCGTTTTATCTATATTACTCAATAGTGATAAAACTCTATATACCAAATCATATACGTCATAAAAACATTTTTTATGATTAGCCATGACGACCACAAACAAATTTCGGGACGAATTTTCTTTAACGGGTAGGTACTGTGACGACCCAAAAATTTCCGAACAATTTTAAACTTTATCTTTATATCATTAGATAAATATTTCAAACATATATATTACGTACAAAATTACAATTCTAAATATATATATATATATATATATATATATATATATATATATATATATATATATATATATATATATATATATATATATATAGTTTAACTTAGTCATAAAACGTCCTGATTTAAAATAATATATTTTGATAAACAACGAGCCACTGATTTATAGAAGCAAATGACCACAACGCTCAATTTTATAAGTTACATTTTTTATAAGATAATTTATTGATGAGTAAGTCAAATTATTAATAAGGGTACACGTCGCGTAACGTAAAAGGCTAGTTTTCTAAACGTACGAAAGCGCGTTCGAAAAACCGAAAGTGGTACATGAGTCGAGTGACAACGTACGAGTCACTTGAACAAAAATTATATTTTTACTACGCACGTAAATATAATATAATATTTAATTGATTCTAAAGATTAAATATATTATATATTAAATAATATATATATTAAGATCATGAGTGTCGGTAGCCAAATGAAAATGCAATGTATGCTGTAAAGTGGAACCATGCAATCGCATGGATTAACATCACAAACCCCATGCGATCGCATGGGGTGTTAGGTGCCGAAATCTTCTATAAAGCATTCGAGTTTTGGTTCGTTTAATTCACTTTTCTTTCTATCTATCTCTCGAACTCTTAATATAAATATATATAATTATTATTATTATTATTATTATTATTATTATTATTATTATTATTATTATTATTATTATTATTATTATTATTATTATTATTATTATTAAAAGATTAATATTAATCTTAATATTATTATGAGTAGTATTAGTGTTATTATTAGTAGTATACATAAAATACTACGACGAGGGTACGCGCGAGTTATTTTAAAAATAGGTTTTGCGAGCGGGATAGGGCTAGGGAAATTATGGGTTATAGCTATGGAGGCTATGGGTAGGGGTGTTCATCGGTTCGGTTTTCGGTTTGTTCGGTTTATTCGGTTCCGTGTATTCGGTTTTGAAATTTTTTTAGGCAAAACCGAAAACCGAACCGAAAACCAAATTCAAAGTTAAAACCGAACCGAACCGAAAACCGAATTTGAATTCGGATTCGGTTCGGTTTTCGGTTAAAATCGAATATTATGAAAAGACTGAGAACGATGTTAGTTTAACTGTGGCGTTACTGATGTCTTAGTTATTTATATCCGAAAACAATGACGTACTATTAAATTATCAAGAATTCGATAATTTATTAATATTTACAACTTAATTATGACGTTTACTACTTCTGTTATTAAGAAGAAGAACATAATAATTTGAGAACATAATTATAATGTGAGATACCAAATCGTCATATGGGTGAGAACATATTTTATCGATTCGATCGTAAATTATAATGACATTAAAACATAATTATACAAATTAAATATTTAAAAAATTTGAATTCGGTTTTCGGTTAAACCGAATTCCGAATTTTCAAAACCGAAAACCGAACCGAAAACCGAATTCAAATTCGGTTTCAGTTTGACTCGATCCGAAAACCATTTTTCAAATTCGGTTTGGTTTTTTTCCGGTTTGGTTTCGGTTTGGTTTTCGGGTTTTACGGTTTCAAACCAAATACTGACCACCCCTAGCTATGGGTAATGTTCGGGAGCATGCTCATGAGGTCAAACTAGTGTTTATCATCTCCGTTGCGTCTACGTACCTTTCCTGCAATATTGAATCTCAATATTGATACGTGAGTACTTGTAATTTAATTTTTATATATTAATAGTGTATCCCTGACTAGTGCTCGAGTATATAGGATTATGCATGCTTGTACTTTTGATATTGCCATTAGATAGGTTATGTTGAATCCTGAATTAGTTACATAAGCGGTTGAGATAAGGTATAAGATATGCATGTCGTTGGAAAGCTAGCAAAAAATTATTAACTTTTCATTTAGAGATCGCGTGATTTCGATGAACGAATTAAAAGATATGGTCAACTGAATTATGGTTAACGTTAAATGAAATTGTGTTTGAAACTGTAAATTAATATTTAAACAACTTGTCTATGAGATTGATAAATTGAATTTTTAAATATTACTAATCGAGTAATTGAATTTCTATATAAGGCACGTCTCTTGTTGAGCAATTGTCAAAGTTGACTGTCTTATCATGTTATAAATCTTTATAAACACTACAATCTGATTTTACAAGTATTGAAAAACTATGTGAAATAATAAAATATGTTCGATTGCCATGATAATTCAAATATAATATAGCTCCTGAAATAAATAATATTTTGAGTTTGATAAACTATAAATTCGTTCAATTATCAAGACTTATATTATGTTAATAGACATGTATAGATTTAAAGATCATATTGGGTAAGGTTAACTTTTGAGATGATTTTTGTTAACTTTTGTATGTCGGTCTCGAGCATTAGGATTGTGATACACTATGACCAGACCTAATTTGTTAGACATGTATTGACTAACATATGTTCTCTAGTTTAAGATCTACGGTTATTTTACATTCCGAGTTTCGGTCACATTCTGGTGAATTACTTCATGTGCTGTTAAGGTGAGTTTTATAGATCCCTTTTTAATTGCTTTTGCAATCTATATTTTTGGGCTGAGAATACATGCACTTTATTTTAAACGCAATGGATACAAGTACATACTAAATTCTACACTGAGTTTGAACCGAAAATCCCTTAGCTTTGGTAACTAGTAACTGCCAGTTATAAGAACTGGTGGGCGCGAGTAGTAGTATATGGATCCATAGGGCTTGATATCCCCGTTCGAGCTAGAGCACTAGCCTTTTAACGGACGTATGCTATTTGAGAAGCGTACACGTTGGTTTGCGTGTATTATTAAGATGATTATACAAAAGGTATAAATTATATATACGTTAAGTTTAGTTACCAGGGTGCTCAATTTCATAGAATATTTTGATAAACGTTTCTGGATGAAACAACTGAAAACTTGTGATTCACCTTTATATACAGATTATGCGCAACATTAAAACTATGAACTCACCAACCTTTGTGTTGACACTTTTAAGCATGTTTATTCTCAGGTTTCTAGAAGTCTTCCGCTGTTTGCTTATATGTGATACAAGCTATGTGCATGGAGTCATACATGCTTTATTCAAGAAAACTTTTCATTCACAAAATCATCACCGTGTATCTTATTTTGACTACATTGTCAACGAATGTATTATGGTAAACTATTATTTATGGTGATTGTCTATATGTAGAAATCATCAAACGTTGAAAACCTTAGAAATTGATCTTCATTTATTGTGTACCTTTTGAAAAGAATGAAATGTTTACAAAACGTATCATATAGAGGTCAAAACCTCACTATGAAATCAATGAATGATGTATTCGTCCAAAGGGATTGGGAAGGATCGTCACAGTTTAGTTTGGTCGCTTAGTTTTTTCCTTTTGATTTTAGTCTGTTAGGGTGGATTGTTGTTCTATTTGTTTGTTCTTGTTTATTTGGTTTGTTGTTGCCCGATTTATGTTTTTATGATTGGTTTGGCTCTCTTTAGATAGCTTTTCGGCTTCTTTTGGGTTAAGTGTTTACTAGTTACGATGCGTGCTAGAACTGCATATATGGTTAGTTGGTTATAAAAGTTACAATCGTTTGCTCAAAAAATTCACTTTTTTTGATTAAATACCTTTTATAACTTCTAAATGTAACATGAAAAGTCAAACAAAAATAAATAAAAAAAGCGATAACTAAAGAATCTAAAGCAAATGATAACTAGAGGAACTTGCAGGCATAATTCAACGGTTTCCCCATGTCCTTTGAGTCATGGGATAAAGAGAGGTCATGAGTTCGATCCTTAGGGATGACATGATTTTCTTTAAACCAATTGAACACCAATAATGGTGGTATATATATTGACCCTACATGGAAGTTTTACCGGATTCGTTAACGGAACACTGCCCGAATGAATGTGTTCCCGGGTACCGTCGATCGGGTTCGGGTTTCTGCCCGAACGTGTGTGTTACATGCATGTAACAACCCAAACCAAAACACGAACAACCCGCGTAAAAATAACAAAATTTTTTTTTTTTTTGCTGGAACAGCATAGCCAAACTGGTCTGTCCCAAAAGTCATGAAACGCGAAAAAGATCGGCCACTTCCCGACATAATTAGACAAAACGCTTTTAACAACATATTCAAACATGTAAAACTAACACAATTCAAACATAAAATAAGTTTTACAAAGCGGGGCCCACTTTAGCCGTTTTACGAGTTTAATACATAACGTGAGTTTCGACCATCAAAAAGTTTAAGTACCAAATGACGCAATGAGCATGGTGTTTGGGATTAAACTACCCAAGTCATGGTCAAACTCCAAAAGCTAACACATCCAATAGGCGTCCCCTAACAAGCGGGATCTCTAATCCAACCGTATGCCCTTACCCTTATCCACGCTGGAACCTATAAAATGGTAAACAACGAGAGGGTAAGCTAATGCTTAGTGAATGCAATAATTACACACATGCATATATAATATATCTATTTGCAAACACTTACACGTATACCGTATACATGCTAGCAAACACAATTAGCTTTTCGTCATAAATATAAGCTATAACCTCCAATAACCAACTTGCATATCAATAGCATATTTAACTTGAACAAGTATAATATGCTTACTCTACAACACAATAACCATGGTTAACCAATCGAACAAGGAACGGTGTTTAAACACCGTCGGAGTTCATAACTACCATTAGTACACTTAACACTTCGTACACTAACCCCATGGGTGGCATCTTAACACGTCGATACTTCACCCTGGGTGGAGTCTTAACACTTCAACACTTCACCGCGAGTGGTGTCTTAACACTTCGACACTTCACTCTTCATTTTACTTGAGGTGGCATCTTAACACATCGATACTTCACCTCGAGTGGCGCCTTAACACATCGGCACTTCACCCTTCAACTTACTCGGAGTGGCATCTTAGCACATCGATACTTCACTCCGGGTGGTGTCTTAACATGTCGACACTTCACCCCGGGTGGCGTCTTAACACATCGACACTTCACCCGTCATATTACTTTGAGTGGTGTCTTAACACATCGACACTTCACTCGTCACGTGAAATGTGGTGTCTTAGCACATCGACACTTCACATCTCATTCTATAACAAATAAATACATTATATACCTAGGCATATAATTATTCCACTCACCTTACGCCTTCGGTGAATCGATAAACCAAGCTTGAACTTCAGGGTAACGCACCTATTACAAAGTACATACAATCAATCAACCATCCAAGTTGGTCAAACCCACAACACTCACCACTACTAGGTCATTTTGACCCATTTGAACACTTAACCCTAAAATTGGGTCATCTTTCGCCAAAACCCTAACATTAGCCAAGTTAGGTCTTAAAACACCTTTTAACACTAGGTTTATGCATTAATTACAAACATTAACTAACTTAGGTCCATTTTGACCCATTTGACCACTTAAAAGTCAATACACCCATTTCGGATCATCCGCTAACCCACTCGACACCCATTTACATTTATATAAGTGTGCTAGTAATTCACTAACTACTTAAGGTTCATTAACAACAATTAATACTTAAAAAACCCTAGTTAGTCATCTTTGAGTCAACATAACCCAAATTCACCCAAAACACCCAATTTACTAACAAAGTGGGTTTTAAGTTCACCATAAACCCTAACTCTAACCCTTACACAAAATTGAATCAAGAAATCAAGATTAGAGCATACCACTACCACCAAAACGTAGCTAGGAAGTAGATGAACAACTTTAGAACTTGAGCTTAAGCAAGAATCCTCTTTCTTCTTCTCCAAAAATGCGTTTTCTCACACTCGGTTATCACTCTCTCTCTAGAATTGAATGGATGAGGTTGATGTAGGTGGAAATGGAGTTAGTGAGGCTCCATAAACTGATCTAAGGCCTTAAAGTTGGCCCTTTTATGAATTTACCAAATTGCCCTCAAAATATCTAATTTAAAAGAAAGAAGGAATCTGTCACAGACAAACGGCGCGGCGCGCCAAAAGGCCGCGCGACGCTCCACTCCCCCAGATCAGATTCTTTTTCATTTTAAAATGTACAATGAAACCCCCACTTCAAGCATCTTATGTACACATTATGTACACAACAATTATTTGGGTCTTACAACTCTCCCCCACTTGAACAGGAGCGCGTCCTCACGATCCAAGCTGCATGATAAGAAGGAAGATAAACCAACACAAACTCTTCGGGCTCCCAAGTAAACTCGGAACCCTTACTACGATGCCATTGAACTTTAAAAGTCCTAACCTCTTTATGTCTCAACCTTTTGACCTTCTCATCGAGGATAGCAATCGGTTCCTCAATATACTCTAACTTATTGTTTAGTTCAATCTCGTCTAATGGCACCCACGAAGAATCATCCGCAAGACACTTACGGAGATGGGAAACATGAAATGTGTTATGGATCCCCGCAAGCTCTTCGGGTAATTCCAAACAATACACGACTTCACCAACACGAGCTAAAACCTTAAATGGCCCAATAAACCGAGGAGCTAACTTCCCCCATTTTCTAAACCGAATAATGCCTTTTCATGGCGAAACTTTAAGCATCACCATGTCACCTTCTTGAAATTCGATCGTTCGTCTACGTTTGTCGGCATAAGACTTTTGTCTATCTTGAGCCTTTTTCAAATGATCCCGAATAATATCAATCTTGTTATTCGTCTCCAAAACCAAATTGGTACTCCTGATTTCTCTTTGAACTACTTCACCCCAACAAATTGGAGTTCGACATCTTCGCCCATATAGCATCTCATAAGGTGGCATCCCGATACTAGTGTGATAACTATTATTGTACGAGAATTCCACCAAAGGCAAATGCTCATCCCAACTACCACCGAAATCAATAGTGCACGCTCGTAACATATCTTCCAAAGTTTGATTCGTACGTTCGGTTTGACCGTCCGTTTGAGGATGATACGCCGTGCTTAATTTTAATTGCGTACCCATATCTTCATGAAATTTCTCCTAAAACCGAGATGTAAAACGGGTATCTCGATCCGAAATAATAGATATAGGAACTCCGTGTCGAGAGATAACTTCCTTGATAAACAACTTAGCCAAGGTCTCCGACGATATTGCTTCTTTAATGGGAAGAAACAAGGCACTTTTCTTCAATCGATCAACTATTACCCAAATCGAATCAAATTGGATTCTCGCCGTCTTAGGTATCTTTGTAATGAAATCCATGGTAATGTGCTCCCATTTCCACTTCGGGATTTCTAACGGTTGTAACTTACCATACGGCTTTTGGTGCTCGGCCTTAACTTGCAAACACGTGACGCATTGCTCGACATACTTCACAACATCACGTTTCATGCCCGGCCACCAATAATCCTTCCTCAAATCAAGATACATTTTCGTCGCACCCGGATGAATGGAATACTTTGACTTATGTGCTTAATCAAGTAGCACTGCCCGGTAATCCCCCATCTTAGGCACCCACTGTAGTGACCCGAACTTTTCCATGTTTATATATATATTATAAGAAATTGTTATTTACATGATTAAGTGTTTCCAACATGTTAAACAATCAAACTTGTTAAGACTTGATTAATTGAAATAGGTTTCATATAGACATTTGACCACCTAAGTTGACCGGTGATTCACGAACGTTAAAACTTGTAAAAACTATATGATGACATATATATGATTATATATATAGTTAACATGATATTATGATAAGTAAGTATCTCATTAGGTATTTTAACAATGAGTTATATACATAAAATTGAGTTTATTGAATTAAGAAACTCGAAACGATATATATAACGATTATCGTTATAACAACTTCTTACTAAATACATATGAATCATATTAAGATATTGATACACTATGTTTAATCATGATAAATGATAAGTAAACATGTCATTAAGTATATTAACAATGAACTACATATGTAAAAACAAGACTACTAACTTAATGATTTCGAAACGAGACATATATGTAACGATTATCGTTGTATCGACATTTAAATGTATATATATCATATTAAGATATATTAATATATCATAATATTATGATAATATAATAATTTAACATCTCATTAGATATAATAAACATTGGGTTAACAACATTTAACAAGATCATTAACTTAAAGGTTTCAAATCAACATTTACATGTAACGACTAACGATGACTTAACGACTCAGTTAAAATGTATATACATGTAGTGTTTTAATATGTATTCATACACTTTTGAAAGACTTCAATACACTTGTCAAAATACTTCTACTTAACAAAAATTCTTACAATTACATCCTCGTTCAGTTTCATCAACAATTCTACTCGTATGCACCCGTATTCGTACTCGTACAATACACAGCTTTTAGATGTATGTACTATTGGTATATACACTCCAATGATCAGCTCTTAGCAGCCCATGTGAGTCACCTAACACATGTGGGAACCATCATTTGGCAACTAGCATGAAATATCTCATAAAATTATAAAAATATGAGTAATCATTCATGACTTATTTACATGTAAACAAAATTACACATCCTTTATATCTAATCCATATACCAACGACCAAAAACACCTATAAACACTTTCATTCTTCAATTTTCTTTATCTAATTGATCTCTTTCAAGTTCTATCTTCAAGTTCTAAGTGTTCTTCATAAATTCTACAAGTTCTAGTTTCATAAAATCAAGAATACTTCCAAGTTTGCTAGCTTACTTCCAATCTTGTAGAGTGATCATCCAACCTCAAGAAATATTTCTTATTTACAATAAGATATCTTTCTAATACAAGGTAATACTCATATTCAAACTTTGATTCAATTTCTATAACTATAACAATCTTATTTCGAGTGGAAATATTACTTGAACTTGTTTTCGTGTCATGATTCTACTTCAAGAACTTTCAAGCCATCCAAGATCCTTTGAAGCTAGATCCATTTGTCTCTTTTCCAGTAGGTTTATCCACAAAACTTGAGGTAGTAATGATGTTCATAACATCATTCGATTCATACATATAAAGCTATCTTATTCGAAGGTTTAAACTTGAAATCACTAGAACATAGTTTAGTTAATTCTAAATTGTTCGCAAACAAAAGTTAATCCTTCTAAATTGACTTTTAAAATCAACTAAACACATGTTCTATATCTATATGATATGCTAACTTAATGATTTAAAACCTGGAAACACGAAAAAACACCGTAAAACCGGACATACGCCGTCGTAGTAACACCGCGGGCTGTTTTGGGTTTGATAATTAAAAACTATGATAAACTTTGATTTAAAAGTTGTTCTTCTGGGAAAATGATTTTTCTTATGAACATGAAACTATATCCAAAAATCATGGTTAAACTCAAAGTGGAAGTATGTTTTTCAAAATGGTCATCAAGAAGTCGTTCTTTCGACTGAAATGACTACCTCTTACAAAAATGACTTGTAACTTATATTTCCGACTATAAACCTATACTTTTTCTGTTTAGATTCATAAAATAGAGTTCAATTCGAAACCATAGCAATTTGATTCACTCAAAACGTATTTAAAATGAAGAAGTTATGGGTAAAACAAGATTGGATATTTTTTGATTTTTGTAGCTACGAGAAATATTAACAATTCTATACAAATCATATCCTAGCTAACTTATATTGTATTATACATGTATTCTAATATATTATGTAATCTTGGGATACCATAGACACGTATACAAATATTTTGACATATCATATCGACCCATGTATATATATTATTTGGAACAACCATAGACACTCTATATGCTGTAATGTTGGAGTTAGCTATACATGGTTGAGGTTGATTCCAAAAATATATATACTTTGAGTTGTGATCTAGCCTGAGACGTGTATACACTGGGTCGTGGATTGATTCAAGATAATATATATCGATTTATTTCTGTACATCTAACTGTGGACAACTAGTTGTAGGTTACTAACGAGGACAGCTGACTTAATAAACTTAAAACATCAAAATGTATTAAAAGTGTTGTAAATATATTTTGAACATACTTTGATATATATGTACATATTTGTTATAGGTTCGTGAATCTACCAGTGGCCAAGTCTTACTTCCCGATGAAGTAAAAATCTGTGAAAGTGAGTTATAGTCTCACTTTTAAAATCTAATATTTTGGGATGAGAATACATGCAGTTTTATAAATGTTTTACGAAATAGACACAAGTAATTGAAACTACATTATATGGGTGAATGATCGAATCCGAATATGCCCCTTTTGCTTGGTAACCTAAGAATTAGTAAACCGATCTACTAATTGACGCGAATCCTAAAGATAGATCTATTGGGCCTAACGAACCCCATCTAAAGTACCGGATGCTTTAGTACTTCGAATTCGTTTTTATCATGTCCGAAGGATTTCCCGGAATGATAGGGGATATTTTTATATGCATCTTGTTAATGTCGGTTACCAGGTGTTCACCATATGAATGAATTTTATCTCTATGTATGTGATGTATATTGAAATATGAAATCTTGTGGTCTATTATTATGATTTGATAATATATAGGTTAAACCTATAACTCACCAACATTTTTGTTGACGTTTTAAGCATGTTTATTCTCAGGTGATTATTAAGAGCTTCCACTGTTGCATACTAAAATAAGGACAAGATTTGGAGTCCATGCTTGTATGATATTATGTAAAAACTGCATTCAAGAAACTTATTTTTGATGTAATATGTTCTTATTGTAAACCATTATGTAATGGTCGTGTGTAAACGGTATATTTTAGATTATCATTATTTGATAATCTACGTAATGTTTTTTTTAACCTTTATCGATAAAATAAAGGTTATGGTTGTTTAAAAAATGAATGCAGTCTTTGAAAAACGTCTCATATAGAGGTCAAAACCTCGCGACGAAATCAATTAATATGGAATGTTTATAATCAATATGAAGGGGACATTTCAGTTGGTATCCGAGCGTTGGTCTTAGAGAACCAAAAAATTGCATTAGTGTGTCTTACCGAGTTTGTTAGGATGCATTAGTGAGTCTGGACTTCGACCGTGTTTTTTCTTCAAAAAAAAAAAAAAAAACGATTGCTTAACATTTTTTTTGTTGGAAACTATATATTATTAACATGTAAATATTATGTGATATATTAATCTCTTAACGTGTTTGATATTGTGTGATAGATGTCTACCTCTAGTACAAATCCCATTGATTCACCTAATAATAATGAAGAGTCGAATATATTTTGGGAAGATTCACAAATTCCCGAAGAGGAACCGGAAGAGGAGGAACCGGAAGAGGAGGAACCGGAAGAAGAGGAACCAGAAGAGGAGGAATCGGAAGAGGAGGAACCAGAAGAAGAAGAGGTTCCGGAGGAAGAAATATTGATACCTATAGTAAATTGATTAAATAAAAGAAAATCCTCAACCAACGGACCAAAGTAAATAATGGTCAATGGTGTTTCCGCCGAGGAAGCAAAATATTGGGAAGATTACCAATTTTCCGATGAATCGGATCCCGATGAGGATTCCGATGATATTATAGAAATTACCTCGACCCAATTTAATAAAGCGAAAGAAAATAATAAGGGAAAAGGTATAAAAATAGAGAAACCCGATTCCAACCCCGATGAACTTTATATGTATCGACAACATCCGTATTTTCTAAATTGTAACAATGACCCGGGAACCTCTAAACCATCAGGTTTTTCTAAACCATTGTATAAAACGATGGCTCGTATTAGAGGAACACCATATATTCCTAGAAAATTAGGAAAACGAACCAAGTCCGAAGAAGAAGAAACCAGTGATTCAGATTAGAGGGTTGTAATCATGTTGTGTATTATATGTATTGTAGTGTGCTTGTATTTTTTTTGTTCTATGTAAAAATTTCTTGTATTGTTTGTTAATTATCTTTTACGGATCTAATTCTTGTCTATTTTACAGTATAAAAACAAAATGAACGTTAAGGGTAGACAACCGAATATTTTAGAAGACCTACCAGAGGATATGATTGAGGAAATCTTGTCTAGAGTCGGTCAGAATTCATCAGCACATTTAGTTATGGCGAAATTAACTTGTCAAACATTTGAAACACTTTCCAGAAATGCCTTAGTTTATAAAAGGCTTTCCTTTGATAGGTGGGGTATATCACATTGGGGAGACCGTAAGTTACGCCGTATTTTCTTTAAAGCGTTAAATGCGGGGAACCCAAATGCAATTTTACGCTACGGGTTAAGAACCTATTTTGACTCAACATATCCCAACATAGGATTTCGTGAATTAGAAAGAGCTTCTAACATCCAACATAAAGAAGCATGTTATGCTTACGGGTTAGTGATGTTCGCTTCTTACCAAAGTGAGAAAAAGAATATCGGATTGCAACTTTTAAATAAAACCTTCCCACAAGTGACGGATTCAGTAGTTGGGGTGAGAAACAAGGTTTTTAGATTATTACGGGGCTGTTGGACATTACGAAACCCTCGTCCTTTTGACGACGTTACAACATGCTGCCTAGCCAATGGTCATAACGGTTATTTTCCACAAGACCAAGGATGGGAAGTCGTCTTAGTAAAACCAGAATGCATGACTTGTTTCTGGACTTATGAATTACGTGTCTTTATTTCCTTTGCTGAACAACTTGCGTATTAACTAGATTTATCTTCAAAACTGTCATGTATCATAGTGTACTATATTTCATGTTATATGTAATATAGCGAAGTTGTAAGTTTGAAGAATATTTGTATGTGATATATTATTATAATCAGTTTTTCATATGGATTTGTAGTAGTTGAATTGTATATTAGCTACTAAGTATGAACTTAACGGGTAGGTAGTACCCGAATTTAAACTTATAAAACGCTAATATGAAGAAAAAGCTTTTATAAATGAGTTCATATTATGCTACGAAATACTATTGACTACTCTTAATATTCTGTATGATTAACAAGATTTAGTTGTCTATTTTGAAGGAGATGGCACCGACTACTCGACACACCATGAATATGAACGAAGAGGAATTTCGTACCTTTCTTGCTGCAAACATAGCCGCAGTACAGGCTGCGCTACATACCAACAATAACGCTGAATCTAGCAATGCAGCTAACGGCGTAAGAAATCGTGTAGGATGCACCTACAAAGAATTCACTGCCTGCAAACCTTTGGAATTTGATAGAACCGAAGGACCAATTGGATTGAAACGGTGGACCGAGAAAGTCGAATCGGTGTTTGCCATAAGTAAGTGTACTGAAGAGGACAAAGTTAAGTACGCTACGCATACCTTCACAGGTACTGCGTTAACGTGGTGGAACACCTATCTTGAACAGGTAGGACAAAATGCTGCTTACGCACTACCGTGGTCGGCATTCAAGCAATTGATGAACGAGAAGTATCATCCTAGAAACGAAGTCAATAAACTCAAGGCAGAACTTAGAGAGTTACGAACACAAGGGTTCGACGTTACCACATATGAACGACGATTCACAGAGTTGTGCCTATTGTGTCCGGGAGCATTCGAAGATGAAGAAGAGAAGATCGACGCGTTTATAAAAGGGTTACCAGTAAGGATTCAAGAAGATGTAAGTTTACACGAGCCCGCTTCTATACAGAAGGCAAGTCGAATGGCTCATAAACTCATAAATCAGATTGAGGGAAGAATTAAAGAGCAGGCGGCCGAAGAAGCCAACACGAAATAACTCCAGAGGAAGTGGGAGGAAAACGGTGACAAGAGTCACCAGTACAACAACAATAACAATTACAACCACAATCGCAACAACTATCCCAACAACCGCAACAACAATCGCAACAATAACCGCAATCCTAACAATAACTACAACAAACATCCCAACAACAACAACTACTACAACAACCGTTTCAACAACAATAACAATCCCAACAACAACCTCAATAACAACAACGGCAACAAAAACCAAAAACAACCATGTCATAGGTGTGAAGAAAATCACCAGGGGTTTTGCACGACATTTTGCAACAAGTGTAAAAGAAATGGTCATAGCGCGACAAAGTGTGAGGTCTACGGACCAAAGTTTAACAGAACTAAGGGAGCAAATAATGTCGGAACAAGTAATGCCGAAACGAATAGTGTCGGAGCAAGTAATACCAACGCTGTTTGTTATAAATGTGGAAAACCGGGCCACATTATTAGAAATTGCCCAAATCAGGGGAATACTAATGGGCAGGGCCGTGGAAGAGTTTTCAATATTAATACGGCAGAAGCACAGGAAGACCCAGAGCTTGTTACGGGTACGTTTCTTATTGACGATAAATCTGCTTATGTTTTATTTGATTCGGGTCCGGATAGAAGCTATATGAGTAGAGAATTTTGTGCTAAATTAAGTTGCCCATTGACGCCTTTGGATAGTAAATTTTTACTCGAATTAGCAAATGGTAAATTAATTTCAGCAGATAATATATTTCGAAATCGAGAAATTAAACTGGTTAGCGAAACATTTAAGATTGACTTGATACCAGTAGAGTTAGGGAGTTTTGATGTGATAATCGGTATGGACTGGTTGAAAGAAGTGAAAGCAGAGATCGTTTGTTACAAAAATGCAATTCGCATTATACGAGAAAAAGGAAAACCCTTAATGGTGTATGGAGAAAAGAGCAACGCAAAGTTAAATCTTATTAGTAACCTGAAGGCACAAAAACTAATAAGAAAAGGTTGCTATGCTGTGCTAGCACACGTCGAGAAAGTCAATTCCGAAGAAAAGAACATCAATGATATTCCCGTCGCAAAAGAATTTTCCGATGTATTTCCGAAAGAATTACCGGGACTACCTCCACACCGATCCGTTGAATTTCAAATAGACCTTGTACCGGGAGCTGCACCAATAGCTCGTGCTCCATACAGACTCGCACCTAGCGAAATGAAGCAACTTCAGAGCCAATTACAAGAACTTTTAGAGCGTGGTTTCATTCGACCAAGCACATCACAGTGGGGAGCTCCTGTTTTATTTGTCAAGAAGAAAGATGGTACATTCAGGTTGTGTATCGACTACCGAGAGTTGAAGAAACTTACCATCAAGATCCACTACCCACTATCGAGAATCGACGACTTATTTGATCAACTACAAGGCTCGTCTGTTTATTCAAAGATCGATTTACGTTATGGATATCATCAAATGCGGGTGAAGGAGGATGATATTCCAAAGACTGCTTTTAGGACGCGTTATGGTCATTACGAGTTTATGATGGATTGACTAACGTACCAGCTGTGTTCATGGACCTCATAAACTGAGTGTGTGGGCCATATCATGACAAGTTTGTCATTGTTTTCATCGATGACATACTTATTTACTCGAAGAATGATCAAGAGCACGAAGAACACTTGAGAAAAGTGCTAGAGTTGTTAAGGAAAGAAAACCTGTACGCTAAGTTTTCAAAGTGTGCATTTTGGTTGGAAGAAGTTCAATTCCTCGGTCACATAGTGAACAAAGAAGGTATTCAGGTGGATCCAGCAAAGATTGAAACCGTTGAAAAGTGGGAAATCCCAAAAACTCCGAAACACATACGCCAGTTTTTAGGACTAGCTGGTTACTACAGAAGGTTCATCCAAGACTTTTCCAGAATAGCAAAACCCTTGACTGCATTAACGCATAAAGGGAAGAAATTTGAATGGAAGGATGAACAAAAGAAAGCGTTTCAGTTATTGAAGAAAAAGTTAACTACGGCACCTATATTGTCATTACCTGAAGGGAATGATGATTTTGTGATATATTGTGATGCCTCAAAGCAAGGTCTCGGTTGTGTATTAATGCAATGAACGAAAGTAATTGCTTATGCGTCTAGACAATTGAAGATTCATGAACAAAATTATACGACGCATGATTTGGAATTAGGCGCGGTTGTTTTTGCATTAAAGACTTGGAGGCACTACTTATATGAGGTCAAAAGTATTATATATACCGACCACAAAAGTCTTCAACACATATTTAATCAGAAACAACTGAATATGAGGCAGCATAGGTGGATTGAATTGTTGAATGATTACGACTTTGAGATTCGTTACCACCCGGGGAAGGAAAATGTGGTAGCCGACGCCTTGAGCAGGAAGGACAGAGAACCCATTCGAGTAAAATCTATGAATATAATGATTCACAGTAACCTTACTACTCAAATAAAGGAGGCGCAACAAGGAGTTTTAAAAGAGGTAAATTTAAAGGATGAAATACCCAAAGGATCGGAGAAGCATCTTAATATTCAGGAAGACGGAACCCGGTATAGGGCTGAAAGGATTTGGGTACCAAAATTTGGAGGTATGAGAGAAATGGTACTTAGAGAAGCTCATAAAACCAGTAACTCAATACATCCTGAAACGGGGAAGATGTACAAGGATCTCAAGAAACATTTTTGGTGGCCGGGTATGAAAGCCGATGTTGCTAAATACATAGGAGAATGTTTGACGTGTTCTAAGGTCAAAGCTGAGCATCAGAAACCATCAGGTCTACTTCAACAACCCGAAATCCCGGAATGGAAATGGGAAAACATTACCATGGATTTCATCACTAAATTGCCAAGGACTGCAAGTGGTTTTGATACTATTTGGGTAATAGTTGATCGTCTCACCAAATCAGCACACTTCCTGCCAATAAGAGAAGATGACAAGATGGAGAAGTTAGCACGACTGTATTTGAAGGAAGTTGTCTCCAGATATGGAATACCAATCTCTATTATCTCTGATAGGGATGGCAGATTTATTTCAAGATTCTGGCAGACATTACAACAAGCATTAGGAACTCGTCTAGACATGAGTACGGCCTATCATCCACAAACTGATGGGCAGAGTGAAAGGACAATACAAACGCTTGAAGACATGCTACGAGTATGTGTTATTGATTTCGGAAACAGTTGGGATCGACATCTACCGTTAGCAGAATTTTCCTACAACAACAGCTACCATTCAAGCATTGAGATGGCGCCGTTTGAAGCACTTTATGGTAGAAAGTGCAGGTCTCCGATTTGTTGGAGTGAAGTGGGGGATAGACAGATTACGGGTCCGGAGATAATACAAGAAACTACCGAGAAGATCATCCAAATTCAACAACGGTTGAAAATCGCCCAAAGTCGACAAAAGAGCTACGCTGACATTAAAAGAAAAGATATAGAATTTGAAATTGGAGAGATGGTCATGCTTAAAGTTGCACCTTGGAAAGGCGTTGTTCGATTTGGTAAACGAGGGAAATTAAATCCAAGGTATATATGACCATTCAAGATTATTGATCGTGTCGGACCAGTAGCTTACCGACTTGAGTTACCTCAACAACTCGCAGCTGTACATAACACTTTCCACGTCTCGAATTTGAAGAAATGTTTTGCTAAAGAAGATCTCACTATTCCGTTAGATGAAATCCAAATCAACGAAAAACTTCAATTCATCGAAGAACCCGTCGAAATAATGGATCGTGAGGTTAAAAGACTTAAGCAAAACAAGATACCAATTGTTAAGGTTCAATGGAATGCTCGTAGAGGATCCGAGTTCACCTGGGAATGAGAAGATTAGATGAAAAAGAAATACCCGCATTTATTTCCAGAAGATACGTCAACACCTCCAACTGCTTGAAATTTCGAAACGAAATTTATTTAACGGGTAGGTACTGTAGTGACCCGAAGTTTTCCATGTTTATATATATATTAAATGAAATTGTTATTTACATGATTAAGTATTTCCAACATGTTAAACAATCAAACTTGTTAAGACTTGATTAATTGAAATAGGTTTCATATAGACATTTGACCACCTAAGTTGACCGGTGATTCACGAACGTTAAAACTTGTAAAAACTATATGATGACATATATATGATTATATATATAGTTAACATGATATTATGATAAGTAAGTATCTCATTAGGTATTTTAACAATGAGTTATATGCATAAAATTGAGTTTATTGAATTAAGAAACTCGAAACGATATATATAACGATTATCGTTATAACAACTTCTTACTAAATACATATGAATCATATTAAGATATTGATACACTATGTTTAATCATGATAAATGATAAGTAAACATGTCATTAAGTGTATTAACAATGAACTACATATGTAAAAACAAGACTACTAACTTAATGATTTCGAAACGAGACATATATGTAACGGTTATCGTTGTATCGACATTTAAATGTATATATATCATATTAAGATATATTAAAATATCATAATATCATGATAATATAATAATTTAACATCTCATTAGATATAATAAACATTGGGTTAACAACATTTAACAAGATCGTTAACTTAAAGGTTTCAAATCAACATTTACATGTAACGACTAACGATGACTTAACGACTCAGTTAAAATGTATATACATGTAGTGTTTTAATATGTATTCATACATTTTTGAAAGACTTCAAGACACTTATCAAAATACTTCTACTTAACAAAAATGCTTACAATTACATCCTCGTTCAGTTTCATCAACAATTCTACTCGTATGCACCCGTATTCGTACTCGTACAATACACAGCTTTTAGATGTATGTACTATTAGTATATACACTCCAATGATCAGCTCTTAGCAGCCCATGTGGGTCACCTAACACATGTGGGAACCATCATTTGGCAACTAGCATGAAATATCTCATAAAATTACAAAAATATGAGTAATCATTCATGACTTATTTACATGTAAACAAAATTACACATCCTTTATATCTATTCCATATACCAACGACCAAAAACACCTACAAACACTTTCATTCTTCAATTTTCTTCATCTAATTGATCTCTCTCAAGTTCTATCTTCAAGTTCTAAGTGTTCTTCATAAATTCTACAAGTTCTAGTTTCATAAAATCAAGAATACTTCCAAGTTTGCTAGCTTACTTCCAATCTTGTAGATTGATCATCCAACCTCAAGAAATCTTTCTTATTTACAATAAGATATCTTTCTAATACAAGGTAATACTCATATTCAAACTTTGATTCAATTTCTATAACTATAACAATCTTATTTCGAGTGGAAATCTTACTTGAACTTGTTTTCGTGTCATGATTCTACTTCAAGAACTTTCAAGCCATCCAAGAACCTTTGAAGCTAGATCCATTTGTCTCTTTTCCAGTAGGTTTATCCACAAAAATTGAGGTAGTAATGATGTTCATAACATCATTTGATTCATACATATAAAGCTATCTTATTCGAAGGTTTAAACTTGAAATCACTAGAACATAGTTTAGTTAATTCTAAACTTGTTCGCAAACAAAAGTTAATCCTTCTAACTTGAATTTTAAAATCAACTAAACACATGTTTTATATCTATATGATATGCTAACTTAATGATTTAAAACCCGGAAACACGAAAAACACCGTAAAACCGGACATACGCCGTTGTAGTAACACCGCGGGCTGTTTTGGGTTTGATAATTAAAAACTATGATAAACTTTGATTTAAAAGTTGTTCTTCTGGGAAAATGATTTTTCTTATGAACATGAAACTATATCCAAAAATCATGGTTAAACTCAAAGTGGAATTATGTTTTTCAAAATGGTCATCAAGACGTCTTTCTTTCGACTGAAATGACTACCTCTTACAAAAATGACTTGTAACTTATATTTCTGACTATAAACCTATACTTTTTCTGTTTAGATTCATAAAATAGAGTTCAATATGAAACCATAGCAATTTGATTCACTCAAAACGGATTTAAAATGAAGAAGTTATGGGTAAAACAAGATTGGATATTTTTTGATTTTTGTAGCTACGGGAAATATTAACAATTCTATACAAATCATATCCTAGCTAAATTATATTGTATTATACATGTATTCTAATATATTATGTAATCTTGGGATACCATAGACACGTATGCAAATGTTTTGACATATCATATCGACCCATGTATATATATTATTTGGAACAACCATAGACACTCTATATGCAGTAATGTTGGAGTTAGCTATACAGGGTTGAGGTTGATTCCAAAAATATATATACTTTGAGTTGTGATCTAGCCTGAGACGTGTATACACTGGGTCGTGGATTGATTCAAGATAATATATATCGATTTATTTCTGTACATCTAACTGTGAACAACTAGTTGTAGGTTACTAACGAGGACAGCTGACTTAATAAACTTAAAACATCAAAATGTATTAAAAGTGTTGTAAATATATTTTGAACATACTTTGATATATATGTACATATTTGTTATAGGTTCGTGAATCGACCAGTGGCCAAGTCTTACTTCCCGACGAAGTAAAAATCTGTGAAAGTGAGTTATAGTCCCACTTTTAAAATCTAATATTTTGGGATGAGAATACATGCAGTTTTATAAATGTTTTATGAAATAGACACAAGTAATTGAAACTACATTATATGGGTGAATGATCGAAGCCGAATATGCCCCTTTTGCTTGGTAACCTAAGAATTAGTAAACCGATCTACTAATTGACGCGAATCCTAAAGATAGATCTATTGGGCCTAACGAACCCCATCCAAAGTACCGGATGCTTTAGTACTTCGAATTCGTTTTTATCATGTCCGAAGGATTTCCGGGAATGATAGGAGATATTCTTATATGCATCTTGTTAATGTCGGTTACCAGGTGTTCACCATATGAATGAATTTTATCTCTATGTATGTGATGTATATTGAAATATGAAATCTTGTGGTCTATTATTATGATTTGATAATATATAGGTTAAACCTATAAATCACCAACATTTTTGTTGACGTTTTAAGCATGTTTATTCTCAGGTGATTATTAAGAGCTTCTGCTGTTGCATACTAAAATAAGGACAAGATTTGGAGTCCATGCTTGTATGATATTATGTAAAAACTGCATTCAAGAAACTTATTTTTGATGTAATATGTTCTTATTGTAAACCATTATGTAAT